>NW_005842479.1:872142-878665 GCF_000455745.1 Alligator sinensis
GAGCACGGCTCCAAGAGCCATGCTAATTAAAACACCTGGAGCGTCATGTGTATCAGCATGGGGCACGTTAGCTAGTTGTTCTAGTTAAAGAGCCCCCAGCGCCGTTTTTCAGCATGGGGACGCTGATACCATGACATTGGAGTCTGCTAGAGCGCAGTAATTACCATGGTCCAGCAGACTCAATTAATCAAGCAGCCTCCCTGCACGTGTATAAGATCCCATAGGATTCCCATGGAGTTTCCATCTCTTACAGCTTTCACCCATTTCTCTCTTTCATCATTTCTCCCATTCTCCTGTCCCTCCTCCCTTGCTGAGAAACATGTATGCCGCCTCTTCCACTATTTCCATCTTCTCCCCCTCCCTTCACATGCACTTTGAATTCAGCCTTTTCTGTTTCATCATGGACCTTTCCTCTTTGCCTTAGGAAAATGCAGCATCACATTCATTTTTATCTCATGAATCATTAAGGGCCCAATCCAAACCCACTGGGCTCAGTGAAAAGACTCCCATTGCTTTCAGTGCTCTTTGCAACTAGCTGTGATGGTGTATGTGTGTGTGTGGTGGGGGGGGGCAGTTATAAGTAAAAGTAGCAAATGCATTTTGTATTTCAGAACTAAATGGAGAATTTTGCAAAACACTTCATGCTCCATCTACCTGTCAGGAGCTACCTGGGATGGCAGGATTTTTCTTTTCCATAGAAACACTTAAAAATAGATATGTATTACAAGCAGAGAGCTAGCTCCAGACTGGGAGGTGGGATGGTGGGAATACGTATTCAACTCCAAGCTCGTGGATTTTGGGGTAATCGAAAATCAGCATAGCTGGGAATTAGTGTCTGGTGTAAGCCCTAGTGATACTCAGCAGAGCACAGGAGCACATATAATTTCATGGTCTCTGTTTAAATTAGCATCAAAATGTGTTTGCCTCTGGGAAATAAGAGCTCTCTTCTCTCAGGTGGGAGGGATGTGCTTGAGCTGCCTTTGCAAAGCCTTCTCGAGATGAGCTGCTCCGGAAGGTATTTCATCATTGTCATGCTGGTTCCAAACTGAGCTTGTAAAGCATATCGCATCGTGGGGCAAAAGCTTGCTGTCTGGTTTTCTGAAAGCCCACCAGCCTTACGTGTCTGACTTGAACTGGGGAGGCGGGTGCATTATTGGGCTTTGCTTTTTCCAGGACTTGGTGCCTGAGATTCAGCCCAGGCCGTTGCTCACCTGTTCTCCTTCTCTAAATGCCTCTGCTTCCCGTTGCCACAATGTGCAGCAGATGCACGTGGCCAACAACCATGCAGAGGGGAAATTCAGCACTGACAGCAGGCAGGGGAAAAGAAGAGAGAGGACACAGGACTGCTCCAGGGCTGGTGCAGATGATGAGCACGGGCCACAGCTTGCCAAATGAAATGCATAAGACAGCCTTGCAGCTAAATGTGTGGGTGGGTGGTGGGTATAATGTCTAACGTCATGAAGAATTCAGATTCTGGATTTGCATGGGGTGGTTTGGATAGGAACGATCCTGCCTCAGGCAGGGGTTTGGACTAGATGACCTGTGGAGGTCCCTTCCAGCCCCACTTCTCTGGGCTTCTGTCATCGTGCATCTGAGAAGCACATTTTTATTTCCAGAAATACATTTTTTCCCCTTCCACGTATTGAATCACAACTGAGAGGGACAGAGGAAAAGGGAATTTAAGTGCAGAGCAAAATGTACCTGAGCTAAAAACAGACCCCCTTGACAGATGTATTTGTGTGGTAGGCGTGGGGAGCCAGGTAAATACAAATATTGTTAACAACAATCAGCTTCACAAGGCTATAAATATCCCATCCTCCCTCTTTCTTGACTCAAGCCATTCAGTAATTTCCTATCCAGGAATATAGTCCTCCCCCACCCTTGTCTTGCTGGGAATGGTTTGGGTTGGGGGTTTTTCCCCCCTCTCTGCTCTGCCTTGCAGTTTTGCAAACTGATTTTCAGCCCGTCGTTCACCGCAGTCTGCACTTGCAGGACAAGGGCCTGCTTGTCTCCTGCCCGAGACATTCGCACGTCTGGCCTTTCCGCAGCTCCGCGCTTTGAATGAAACGGGAATTAGCAGCATAATGATCACGTATGACACTTCGTAGTTGGGGGTTTTTTTTAACAGAAATCACCAGGATTTGGGTCTTTGTCCATCTCACGTACTGCCTGACAAGTCAGGAAGCTTCATGCAGTATCACAGCATCAGTGCATCCGGGGTGTGCTTACTGGGGATACTGGACGGCTGGGTGTTTGTACCGCCTGGCCGAGTCAGAGCTGGCCACTGGGACGTGCTTATTACTTATTTATATACAAAATCATTTAATGCACACTCGTGAAGCAGCGTTCACGTTTCCAAGCAAGCCCTCGAGGTTCAACAAAAGCTACTGACCGGACTGCGCAGGAGTATAGCAGCGATGCAACCGTTGCGTTCCCCATAGGAAGGAGCTCTAGGAGGGTTGTCATTGCGCTGGAAGGGAAAACCAGCCGTGTTTACCAGGAATCCGGTTTATTGGAGCTCTTGCTGTGTGTTTCAAAGGGAATGCTACCATTTCCCCACTTCCATCCCCCACGACATGTATAAGATGTCTGCAGCAGTCTGGGAGCAACAGCACTTACCCTGGCTTGGCTTGCACTTTGGGACAAGAAGGCCTATGAACATATGCCCCCGGGATCTCGCAGTTGCACTTCGATAGCATCTCTCCCTGATCCAGCCAGCTACCATGGTGACTGGGCACTTGATGAATAGCTTAGTTCAGAAAAATATCCGACTCTGCTAAGATCTTAGCAGGTGTCACCGGCTGGGGGTTTCCATTTAGTTATCACTGCTGCCAGCTAGGTGATTTTCCATTTAGTTATCACTGCTGCCAGCTAGAAATTTTTCCACAAAACCCAGTGAAGGGGCTCGCTGAGGTTCCCGGCTTCGTTTTTGCCGTGGCCCCGGAAAAACAGAATTGTTCAGTACTTGGATCATTGTCACGTTTGGAGAAAGGCGCTTTGTTCAGAGTTCCCCATAGCTCAAAGATGAGGTCTGTAGGAGCTGGCCAGAAAAGTTTGCACCCATTAAAATCGGAGAAGTTTGCAAGCTGGTAGGATTTTTTTATTTTTTTTTGCAGTTAATTTAAACACCTCTGGGTTGTTTTTATAAAAACTTGGACTCTTATAGCATCCACCGGGTCAATGGATTGGTTTATAAATGACCGGTAGCAGCTGTTCTTGGGGTGCTTGCACCCTCTGTAACTCATGCTACTTTGCTATACTTCTAACATCTAAATCTTAACCTTTAACATATGAATCATTTATTATCCCTTTAAAGACTTCTGGTAAGTGGAATCCTAATGTAAAATGTAACCCCAAATGGCACGGGCAAACATTAAATTTAGGCACCAGTGTGTTGGAAAATCGTTACGCGTCCATTCCCTCCACCAGTGCCTGCCTGGTAAGTTATTTATGAAGCTGAACCACGCCAGCGGGCACAAGAGTGCTCTCCCGAGGTGCTATAGGGACTGCTGTGTTGGTTCCCTACCCTGCTTCTGAGCTCGGCATCCAGACTAATTAATAACACACAAGTGCAGACTGGCCTATTAGTCGCCAGGTTGAATGCCAGCTTAGCCCATGCAGCTGTGCTGCAGGTTAATTAACCTTTTGAAGATGGCTTCGTTAGGACACTGCTGTCCTGAAGCCTGGCTTTTCTGATGCTTTTCTGATGCATGGGGTGATGGTGCTCTGCACCGCACATGGGCCACGTCCAGACCTGTGTGGACGTTTGGTGCACTGCCACTACTTATCCCTGGGGAAGCACACACTTTTTTCCCCAAACACCAGCTGCTGGAAAATGGCGTGCATGTTATAGGTGATAAATATGGTAAAATCTGCCTCTCCAGATGAGACCAAGTAAAAAATGCAGTGATCCACAGGAATTAGGCTCTTCTCCCTGGCTGCTGCTACTCAGTCATTTACTACAGGGAAAGAAAGACCTTTTCTTCATTCTGCCTTTGAAAAACAAGGTGTGTTTTATATTCTTGCATGTGTTGTATGTGAGAAGATACCATATATTGCTTTTGAGGGCCAATGAATTCTGTGGTCTCTGAACCACGGACCTGCTGTAACCAGCAGAAAAGAGAGATATGGCTATAGATGTCATACAGGACGAAGGTGGCTGTGGGCACCGATTGCTGTGGTGTGGCGACTGCAAAATATTTTTCCCCATGCTAAAATTATTAACGGAAGCGCTCCCTTTATTCTGTGCTTTTTTATGCATAGATCGACATAGATTTTGTAAGTCTTGATTGTCCAAAATTTGAAGCGTCAGAATTTCCTCCTCTCGCTTCTGCAGCTACTACGAGACCTACTACGAAACTCATCTCTCGGAAAGTCTGGCTCGTTAAGTTAGGAAGTCACTCGAACACTTATCGGAGAGCGATTCCAAACACGAGCTAGCCACAGCCATAGAAACGGTATTTCTTTGCATGACATGAATTGTTCTCACACTGGCAAGACCTAAATGAGCTCGGCATTAGCTAAAGGAGGCAATACTTTAATAATCACAATTTGCTCATTCAAAGGAGGGAGCCTATTTTGTTCTCCTTAAATTTCATCTTCTTCCCTTTTGTTAGTGTGTCGCTCCCCCCATGATATTATGTGTGTGTGTGTGTGTGTGTGTGTAGGCACATTGATATATACAAATCAATATATGTGTGTGTATGTATACATATGTATATGTGTGTGTGTGTACACACGTATACATATAAATATATGTGTGTATGTGTGTGTGTATATGTATGTGTGTGTATATGTGTGCATGCACACACATACATATTGTGTGTATATAAATTATGTGTATGTATACATGTATATGTTATGTGTGTGTATGTATATATATATACACACACATATACATATAAATATGTGTGTGTATATATATGTGTGTATGTTATGTGTATGCGTGTGTACATATGTATATGTTATGTGTATGTATGTGTGTGCATGTGTGTGTGTGTGTTTTTCTTTTCTGCTCTTCATTAAGCTTATTGGCACAGAAATACAGATTGCCACTGCCTTGAGTTTAAATGACCATTCTAGCTTTAGCGTGGCTGTATGTTTTGCTGGGTAACCACAACATTTCTGAGGAGGAATGAATTTTATTTTTGCAGCAATTAAATGTGCAAATTAGTTGGATAGCAATTACATGAGAATGAGGGCCGCGGGAACAAGCGAGAGGTGTGCATGTCAGTGGTCTGCATAGCTCCTGGTTCAACCTGCCGTTCTAGGTTGTTCATTTTCATTTAAATTCGCTCTAGGAAGTCAGTAAAAGCAATTTAAGACTTCCCTTTCTTTGGCACCATCCAACGCCTGAGGATTATTCCCTAGCATCCATAATTCAATGAATTTCACGTGCTTAACTGGTGGGGAACTAGGAAATATTGTTCAGCAATTCCTCCTCTCGCAGGGAGGTTGTTGAAGTAAATCCTCAGACTCTCCGTAGTGGGAGTAACTAGTGGGAAGTCCCCAGCTAGGATTTTGAAGCAGCGGGTATCTTGGCTGCTGTTTGTAGCAGGACTGAAGTCTCCATTTCTAAGAGGCTTAAATGAAAAGGAGTCTGTGTGTTGTGGGCGAAAAAACTGGTGTGCTTCACATGTCAAGCTGCTCCTGATCACTGCATGTCTTCAGCGTGTTGGCGAAGCTGCCTTGGCGTATGGTAAACCAGCTAAAGTACAAGCTGGCCTTCTTTCTTATAATTAGCTCCTGGCACCAGGAGGTGGTTCATTCAAGAGAGCTGGTCGAGTTGGTAGGAAGAAAGAGGGGACCGAGCTGGGTGGCACCCACTAGACGGAGGGAAGGATGGAGTTGTTCTGGCAAGCGGGAGAGACCAGATTAAAACTAGGAGGGGAAAAGAGGAGGCGGCGGGTATCCAAAGGAGCATCAGTAGGTGAGAGAGAGAGGGCAGGCTGATGCCAACTAAGTTGGGTGGCTGTTGCTGTACACTGACCACCTGGTTTGTCCTAATAATTGTCCTCTGTCACCTAAGCAGACAGCAGACCATCCTCAAGGAGACTGCTGCAGCGGGGTGACAAAGAAGGGTAGGCAGACATGGTTCTTTGGGTAAATGTGATATCTTCAGCAGTGGCCTTTGGGTATTGGGGCCCTGGGCAAGAGAGTCATTTGGGGCCCCTGAGAGGCTTAATTTTGATGATCTATTAGCAAATCGGACAGTTTCCATTCCAATGTCACTTTGCCCTATCCATGAAACTGCAACGAAAGTGTCTTAATACAATATGGATAACACAGATATTCAGTATAACATTAACTTTTATTTTTAGAAAGTGTGGGGCCCCGGGCGGTCGCCTGGTTTGCCCTCCCCTACTGATAAGTTTTATGAGACCAACTAAATAGTTAGAAAAATTGTTCTTTGCAAGCATTCGGGTCAAACAGGGCAGTTGGCTGGTATTATTTGACAGGGGATTACTTCTGGGTTGGACCAGCGCCCTGTTTTCTGTGCTCGGCGTGGGACTGGTGAAGTGGG
>NW_005842479.1:878699-883362 GCF_000455745.1 Alligator sinensis
CAGCCAGAAAAAACTTTTTTTTTTTTTTTTGCTTTTGGGCCTGGCTTGTAAGAGCAATGACCTTGAAGTCCAGTTGGTGACGCGCCCGGCTCTCCAGCAGCCCCTGCTCGGCTCTGCTTCCAAAGGGAGACTCGCATAGTGCTGGGAGCGCTGATTGATTGTGCTTGAGGTGAAGCAGCCCCCTCGGTTTCAGCGCTCCTTACCCAATCTCATCTTCCTCCTCTTCTCAGCCATTTTACCAAATAAATTACTGTCACTCGGGGTTAATCCCATGCCGGCTGCGTTCAGGCGTCTGCCGGCTGATAAGGCAGCTGCCGTGCAATCGGTGAATGGTTAATGTGAAATGTTTTTTCTGAACTATGGGCCTAATCGTCGTCAAAAGTGAGCCCAACACGTGTTAGGTGCTGCTGTAACAGAAACAACCGAGGCCTCAACTGAGTTAGGATCCTGTTGTGCATGATGTACATACATGTATAAAAACAGAGAAGCCCTGCCCCTAAGGAACTTGCTATTTTAACGGGTGGGGTGTTATCCCCATTTCACAGGTTGGCACCTGCGGCATAGAGAGGGGAGGTGACTTGGCTGAGGTCACGTGGGAAGTCTGTGGCAGAGCTTTGAGCTGAGCCAGATCCTCTACGACACAAGGCCTTACCCATGAGCCCTCCCTCCCTTCCCAAGACACGAAGCAAGGTGTGTTCAGAGCCCTATAAGCCAGGGAGCTGTGTGGTTCAGTAGCTGAAACTAACTCTTTATTGAAAACACCATAAGCTTCTCGGGTGTTTCACTTTCTGACTGTGCTGTCCCTGTTATAGCAAGCACTTGTCTCTTTTCCAAACCATTACCTAGCACCCCTTTAATGTACAAGGGTAAGCAATAAGGACCAGGTCACCGGCCCTCGTAAGGTGCTCATTCACAAAAAGTAATGGGCTGGTTATCTACAAGTGTCTAGCTCTTCCCATGTATTCATCTCTGCACGGAAAATGATGTTTCGTACTCGGAGAGGAAGCAAAAAATCACAGTCATAGACAAGTGGGGCTGGAAGGGAGGTCATCTAATCCAGCCCCTGCTGGACACAGGTTCATCCCTCTCCAAATAGTCACGTACAAACCCACTTTCTAACCTCCTAGCGGTTAGCCCTGACACGACACAAGATATAACACCCTAACCTGCCACAGGTAAAGCAGGCCAATGTCCTACTATTGAAAATCTTGTTAAAATGCACTTGAGAGATCCCAGAAGAGAGTCGCACCTCCACTACAGAGAAAGGTAAAACTCCCCTGGGCCGTACCCGTCTGACCATGGAGTAAAATTCCTCCCTGATCTCAAATACGGTGATCGGTCTGACCCTGAGCAGAGGGGCAAGGCCATCTAGCCCGGAGCCTGTGGGTTTAAGGCCCAGCAGGAGCATTGGCACAGCCCAGTCAAAAATCCCCAGCCTGCACTATAACCAAATACACCCTTTAAAAAAAAAAAAACCAACCCCAAAAACCTCTGATACATATAGCAGGCAGGACGAGGAGGAGGGAATTGCCTCCCATTTCCCTCCCAGCCCCATACAGCTACCAACAAATGCTTCAAGACCCATGAACCAGGTCCTGAAGAAAGCTCTGCGAGGAGAAAAGACTGATTGCTGGCTATTTTTAAAAACAGGACCATCCAAAAAAGCAATGCTGGTAAAGTCTTGTGAAAGTTCGCTGTTGGTTGACCACTGCCAGCACATTTCCTGACAGTTGGGTCCTTGCGAGGTGTCGGTATGTCCAAAATCAGTAGCCACGTTCAGGAGCAAAGTCCCAGGCCAAGGTTGCCAAAGGCAGTCAAGTTGACACGAATGCCAAACTGCACCACCGTCAGCACCTTGCCAAGGTGCGTGAACTGCTGTGTCGTGTTCATAAGCAACCCTGAGGCCAGTTCGCCTCTCGGGTACCCAAACCCTTCAGTCAATCAGTGAACCACCAGAAGTAGCTCATGTTCTGTAAATGAATCCATTTCCCAAGTTGTGCAAACAGTTGGTGGCATATTCCTGGGAAATCAGGCTCTTTGGCTGGCAGAAGTAGGAGAACAAGGGATATGGACTGAAAGAGCTGCTCTTAACATGAGTTAAGATTTCCACCCCCCCACCCCACCCTGAGATTGCTTTATTGGACTAAAAAAATGTGGCCAAATGTGGAGAGGATACAGGGGGAAACCTTGCAGCTGCGTTCCAGCGGCGACCGTAGAGGATCCTGCTTTGCTAGAAAAACAGCTGTTCCACTCTTAATTGGAAAATGTGGTCTAAGTGCATCGGGGACAGCATTTCAGACTTGCCGGGGTTTCGATAGCTTGAATAGATGTCATTAAATAAAACAGATGCTTTCTATCTGACAGTCCATCCAGGATAGGACGTTGGAACTTTTAATGGAACTTAATGAGACACTTAGCAGTCCATTTCCTATTGTGTTCTGCTTTTACTTCGGCAGTCATCGCATCAGACATGTAGGAGCTCACAAATGTAAAAGAAAGGTCACATAGGCTGCCCTGGCTGTGCTAATGGCTCGAGCCACATGCTCGGAAAAGTTATCGTTCTCATTAAATGGCAAAGGGATCTGTAAAGCTAATTTTCTTGTCTTTTTTTTTTTTTTTAATAACATTCATCAGATTGTTGCTGTTCAAATGCTCTAATTCTGCGTGCGCTTTGCGCTGACTTCCAGCACGGTTGCTCCTTAACTGCTTGCAGGATATGCTCTTTATCAGCAAAGCATTTCTCAAGGAAAATGGAAACAGCTGGTGACAGTCAGCAGGCGCATCTACACGTGCCTCTCTTAAGTGGGCTTAGCCTAAAGTCGCCAATTTTCAGACACATTAAGGGCACGTGTCTACACATGCGCACCCTTAATGCACCTTAAAAATGGCCATTTAAGGCTATGTGAACCTAAAGCATAGCAGGTATCAAATTTAGCAGGTATCTAGCAGGTATCAAATTTAGGCATGAATAGCTAAGTCGTATTAGTGCACTTGTAGATACGCTAATGTGCATTAACACTGTGTGCGTCAATGGATACACACCATATTAATGCACATTAGTGCATCTGCACGTGCACTAATGTGACCATGGGTGACTGGTGCCACCTGACTTGGGGGGGGGGGCACATGCCCCCACAGCGACCAGTCACAGGGGGGACACCAGTGCTCCCATCTGCCCCCCCTGCCCATCACCTAAGTGGGCAGCGCAGCCTGTCAGGGGTGCACCAGAACTCTCAGGGGGTGCACATGCACCCTTGTGCACCTCCTACACGTCGCCTCTGAATGTGACTTAGCTAGTCACACCTAAATTTAATGTGCATTAGCATGTCCACATGTAGATATGAACCTAAATCGCCTTAATGCTCCTTAAGCAAAAGCTCATTAAGTTTAGGTGCACATAACTACACATGTCGACACACCCACAAGTTCCCTTTGGACTCCAGTGAGAGCCGTTTACTGAAGGAGAAGCTCAGACTCCAAAGTCTTTCTTCTCACAAGCAATAGCTTTCTTCCTGCAAACTCATGCCCCTATTGAGACTGGTGTAAATATTATGTTAAACGAAACAGAGGCACAACAGAATAAAAACCCTGTGCAGGCTATCAGTAAGGAGGCCAGCTGTTGAACCTGCCCTACTTCATTCATTGAAAGGGCAATGCTAAGTTTTCTTGATCAGAAATCCATGGTCAGGGTTATTACTTCCCCACCTCTCCGCCACCTCCAGTGCGGGAAGAAGGAAACCAGGTGGAATCAAAAGGAGCGTTAGGGGTTTGTTCAGCCAATTCAGCCTCAAGTTATTCAGCTTCCATTTTATATATATATATATATATATATATATAAAATATATATATTTTATATATATATATATAAAAACTGTTGAGGTCCCTTCCGACCCTAGCATCTATGAACTGCTAATTTAGTGAAACTGAGAATTATTTCCAGGAATGTACTGAACCCGCCAAATTTTCTTCAACGGGGAAACCATCATAATTTTGATGAGGTCCAAACATTTTGCTCCAACTTTGTAAGTTCAACGTTCGTGTTGTTACTTCAGAGCTGACATGGGACATTTTGGGACGATCAAAATAACTCACTGTGGCATTGTCTATGAAACAAGCTGTTCTTGGATTTTGAATTTTCAGACCATTTTAGAATGAAGGCAGCTTTCAAAATATCGGCAATTAGTCATGGGATGGACCTCCCAGTTTTCGATCATTTCTAATCACAGCCCATTAGCTGATGGAGTGTTGGGGAAATAAACTAATGGAGGCTTGCAAAGCTCGCGGCTATTATAGCAATGAGTGCCATAGAAAAAAATCCATGAGGAAACTGTTAATTCTTGTCTCCATAGCAGAGTGTGAATTGTGTGCCACAAATGAGGTCCATGGCCGTACATGGAACAATAAGAAGGAAACACTGAATAGCTGATTGAGTGAGCATATCCATTGTGTGCACTGAATGGAAAACCAGAGTGTGTGATTTTGCAATTAAAGACTGTATCACAATGCGGATACACGAGGAGGATGAATTATTACCCATAGTGCTTGGTTGTGGAACCGTAACAATGTTCTTCTGGAGAGAAAGTGTGTGTGTGTCTGTGTGTATGTACGTGTGATATTTGTATAAATCCACTCCATAATCTCCCAATATACAAGTTCCTTTCCC
>NW_005842479.1:883389-887867 GCF_000455745.1 Alligator sinensis
CCTGCTGTTTTCCACAATACCGGGGTACATCCCTCCAGCTGTCAAAATAGAGCTCATTTATAGCTCAAACACTACAGCTGCCCAGTCATTTAGAAGCGCCCAGCCTGGCTATTACCTTACTGAAGTTAAATCCCCAGCCCCCATCATGCTCAAGCACCTTAAATAAACCGTTAAGCAGGAATATTATATGTTTTGCACTTAACAAGTAATATTTAGACAGCAGGGTGGAAGCTGCCAGCAGAGGTGAACAAAAACTTGTGGCACATCACAGAAGAGTTTTCCCACACTGTGCAAACATGGAAAAGAGCAGAATAAAGCATCACAGCATAGAATAAAATGCCATGGCAGGGTCAAAGAAGTGGTACTTTAGCATTTTGAATAATTAGTTAGATGGTACCTTCTTATGCTAACATAAAGGATTCCCGTAGGCATTAACATGTGTTCAAGTGTATTGCTTTCTAAGGTTAACCAAGTGATTTTTTTTTTTTTTTAATTAGTCACTTAAAATTAGTTAGTGACAGATTTCCCCATGCGTGTTAAAAAATGAATGTAGTAGAAAAGCTCTCTCGAAATTGCACAAGTGCTTATGGAGACCATGCTGCTCATGATTAGTTCTTAAAATCCTCATGGGGGATTGCCCTAGATAGTTCACATACATACAGGCGCGCACGTATGCACCACAAAGGGATAGTCCCTCCGGGAGACCTGTGCTCTACACAAGTGGTTCGGTGCATAAAAACCTTACAAACCGAGAGTAGATCAAAAAGTGCTCAGTGCTTGCTTCTCGGTTGCTCTACCTACAGTTTTATGCTGTATCAGAAAGGAAGATACTTCCTAGGAAGCTCAGTTTTTGCTCGATGGCTGCAGTAAGTGTAGTGGGGTTTTTGTCTTAAGTTTGCATTCCCATCCGAAAACATTCAAGGTGCAGGCGAGCTGCATTGCTTCCCCTGGTCTCAACTGGGAGTCGACTTCTTGAAGCAAACGCTGAACAGAACCAGGCAGACAAGGTTCCTTGGGTGAATTTGATATCTTTTATTAGACCAACCCAAACAGAACCAGGAAACAGTCGTCCACAAAACTTGCAAGGAAATTAGTGGCACCCCGCCAATAATAATAATTATTCTGGAAAGCTGGGGAAGGCATGCATATGAAAACCCAACTTTTGACGGAGAAGTGGTTTGGGTCAGGGATTGCCTTTTTGTTCCATTTTTGAACGTTGCACAGTCTATGAGTCGAGGTCCCAGATGCACTCAGAAGGACGATGATAAAAATTTGGTTGAAGCAACCTCAGCTGCACGCTCAGGTACAGAGTGGTTGATGGCTGTTCCTTAATTTTCATGCATAATACCATCATTTAATACCATAATTTCATATCTAAATCTGCTGCCCACCCCCAAAAAAATAGAAGAGGGAAGATTCTTCTTCTCTTGCGCTTGGGAAGAAAAGAAAATAGGTCATGCCATTGAGAATGCAACGTGCCAGGGTTTCACAAAAATTGCTGTTTTAAAATTGTGTGTTTCATGTGGGTTTTATCACTTGACACCCACATTTCACTTAATTATACACACCTCAACTCCGAACTTGCTTATTAAGATCTGTCATTGCTGTTGGAAAACATGTCATGGGTACATACAGTTCTGTGTCTGACTTCCCCTTCTCACCATTGCCAGCATCTTGGTTCCCTGTGTACCTCTCTTCACTTTTCTCTGGAGCACGTTGAACCGGGGGAAAACCACAACACTCACATTCCCTCCTGGGGGAAAAAGACAAAAAAATGCTGTTTTTTGCTGCTTTTTTGTTTGTTTGTTTGTTTCTTTCTTTTTTTTTTTTAGGTTTGCTTTTACAGAGATGTTAGCAAGATTGAAGGGTCAGACCCAAAGTGAATGTTTCTAAGCTGAGCATCTTTGGAAGTTTGCTAGCTTCTCTGATTTTAATTCTTTTGAGGGATTAATTACCTGTCAGCTCACTTTTCAAAGGTGTCCTGTGCTGATGGGATCTTTCATCTTTTTCTCTTGTATTTCTGCATAATCTTTCAAGCTCATCACCCAGGAGCACTGGGACAGGAAATTTATCCTGACCAGTATTGGATGTTGCCTGTTTGCTGGTATTGCTGCGTATTCCAGCCCTGCGCTGGCTCCTCTGCTTGGTGCTATTGCAATATTGAGGTGCGTTTTCCTCCTTGCCGCAGTAATATATGTCATCGTTTATGAATGTATAATTCTTTACCCAGATTTTTTATTCGGGACTCAGTTATGCTCCTCTTAAAGCTCAAGCAGTGGGCAAAGGTGTCTCGGGCTGTGCTGAGAGCCATTGCAAGACCCATGCACCATCGAGCCCTTTTTTAAAGGCTCTGCCTGGGCTGTATTTCAGTGCGTAGCTATGCTGTGCACCAGCTCGATATAGCAGAGGCTCTGATGCAGTGATGGGAGAGGTTGGCATGAAGAAACAGAGATGCTGATTATTTTCCAGGAAAACATTTCTGCAACAAGTCACTACATGTGCATTTACACCAGCTTAGATTTTAAAATTAAATGAGCTTTAGCTACCTTCTCCCCTCTTTGGAGTTAATTTTCCAGGACATTGCATCCCATTGGATGGTGCGAGCACCGATGTTCTCAGGAAGCTCATTCTTAGCCGCTATGCTGAATGACTTGTGCGATGCTCCCTTCCTAATACTACCACAAATGCAGCACCTGAATTATTTGTGACCAGGTAAGGTAAATTGTGCGCTTCTCTGGGTGTGTTTTTTGGCATAGGAATACCAGCAGACTATAGTGGCCAAGTGCTCCTAGTATGGACGCTGCTACTGCATCCATTGTACTGGTACAGAAATACCAAGTGGATTTACCCCAGGGGCTTCTGTTGGGCAGGGATCCCGGTCTGCATGAGTCTCTTAGATAGACGTCGTCTTACAGAGAGTGCTTGCAGAAAGCTGTTGCCCAAGAAAACACTGCTCCCAGGGGTGATATCCCTTCCAAAGTATTGGCTAAATGGGAGGTCCAATAGATTATTTAATACTTCTTCTTAAGCAAAATGTCACGGCACAAAAGAACTTGTTCAGTATTAATTAGTGAGTAAGTGGGACTGTCCTGGCTGTCAGAGGCAGCCATATTTTCATGAAACCAGTAGGACAAGCTCTCATTTAGAGGCGCTCTCTCTCTCCTATTAGGAGAGTCATCTTTGCCCACATCTGGGCCCAGAGTCGATGGACTTCCTCAGGACTAAGTACTTCCTAAGTACTAAATAAGTGTTTTCAAGCAGAAAGCGTGAAAAGGTTTCGAACCAGGCGAGGGAAGTGTTTCGCGGCGAGGCACGGTGCACATATGATGGGGCTCCAGAGATCGAGATGCTTTATTCTGTCGAGGAGGAGTGAGAAGGGGCTGGATTTAGGCATGTGAAAATAATGAAGGGCAGGCCACGAACTCTTATGGCACAAAGCGGCTGGAAAAAATGTGCAGGGCAGAAAGGAGCATGGCACGGTGGTACTGATGGAGAGATCCCCAGGTCGTACTGCAGATCAGGGAAGATCTCCCTCTAACTTGGAGTTTAAACTCTCTCTGCTTCCATTTCCACATCTGTAATTGTGCAGGCTATTTACTGGGGCTCTGTTGTAGGAGCATTCATATGTGGGGACAGGCTCTGCAGTGCAGCAGAGACATCAGAAATAAATCCTGTTTCCAAAGTGGCATGGGCACACAGGAACCTAAGGATTGTTCTGCCTCTGTGCCAGGGAGAAGCATGTCCTACCCACTGGGCGTGTCTACATGTGCATTTACACCAGCTTAAATTTACTGCTCAGTAAGCAGGAATAGGCCAGTGTCTGTATGTGCAAGCGTTAAAGCACATTAAGATTCATAGATTCATAGACATTTGGGCTGGAAGGGACCTCGGAAGATCATCGAGTCCAGCCCCCTGCCCCAGGGGCAGGAAGTCAGCAGGGATCACAGGATCCCAGCAAGATAAGCATCCAAATAGTTCTTGAAAGTGTTCAAAGTAGATGCTTGAACCACCTCGTGGCAGGCTATTCCAGACCTTGGGGGCTCGGACAGTAAAGAAATTCTTCCTTATGTCCAGCCTGAAACGGTCATGGAGGAGTTTGTGACTGTTCAACCTTGTCGTCCTTTGGGGCGCTCTGGTGAGCAGAGTTTCCCCCATTAATGCCGAGCGTGGACTGATTTGGGACTCAAGTTAGTCCCAAGTCAGCCCACACGCACAGTGTCACCGCGCAGTAAGGCGTCTACTCGTGCGTTACTAAGCAGTAACCAATCAGGCATAAAGTTGATACCAAATTTACGCTCAAGCCGGCATAGGTTGCCATATTTACTGCGCGGTACAGGCGTGCTCGTGTAGACGCATGCCCGTACTGTGCAGTAATTTCGGTTACTGCGCAGTAAATGCGCACATGTAGACGTGTCCACCAGCTCTTAGTTCTGCACGTGGAAAATACTGGAAATGAAGCAACGTAGCTCCTTTAGAGC
>NW_005842479.1:887877-900901 GCF_000455745.1 Alligator sinensis
AACAGTGTGGCCCAACCTGTAGTCTCACCAAAAGTCAATGGGATGAAAGCATCTGCATCCCTTAAGTAGCCCTGGAGATTTTACCCTGTGCACTTAAGTCATTCCTGAAAATGGTCCTTCATTTCTGAGGATGTTCAGACATTGTCCCTTTCAAATTGGCCACAGCCAACTTTAATTCAGTAAAAATTCCCTGTTGGTTCCCCATGACCCTTTTCTACCAGCTGGCATAGTCTTGGATTATGACTTCCTTGCAGAAGATACAGCCCCTTAGCTGCTTAAAACATGCCAGGTAAAGCCTTTCGAGCAGGTCCGTGGTCAGTGGTGAGTAATGGCAATACAGGGCTTGATGATGAAGAGCACTAATTAAATGCTGAGAGAAAAGGTGCTTGACTGAAAGTGCAAGAAACCCTGCAGGGCATAACAAAAACTGGTCGGTCATCTCCTTTGCATCCAATCGTATAACAAGAGAACAAGGGGCCACTGCTGGAATTAAAAGGCAGGGCTAGAAGGAGCACAAGGAACCGCTTGTGTATGCGGTGCTTAGTCACCCGGTGGAAATCACTACTGCGAGGAGGATACCCAGACAAATAATTCTGCAGGCTACTTCAAAGACCTGGATGATTGAGATAATTAAGCTAAAAGCAAGCGTAGTGTAAGAGTGATGCTGTAGCCGTGATGGTCCACAAATGATGCGAGAGGCAGGGATTTCTTTTATCGGACCCACTGGGTAGCTGGGGTAGCGTTAGATGAGCTTTTGAATGCAAGACATTCTTCGTCAGGGCTCTCATCAGCACTTGAAAGCTCGTCTAACTCTATTCCAGCTACACGGTTGATCCAATAAAAGATATCACCCTAAGAAATCCTTGCCTCTCGCTAAAAGCAGTGACCCAGAGAAAGCGTCTTTGCACAGTTCTGGATGCAACAGGGAAGCTTCTTGCTCTTTCTGTTAGCCTGGCCCCTCCTGGGGAAAGACTACCAAACTAGGCAGACTAAAAACCTGGCAAAGCACGAATGCTCCTGTTCCCATAGGAGAATACCATGGCATTTCCATCTTACAGGACATAGGAGAAGGGAGTTCTCGGCACCTGTAAATGAAATGCGTGAACAAATCTGCCTCCGATGACTCTCCACGCTCTGCGAAGGTCAGAGCTGGAAGGATAACATGCAAATGGCCCAATATTATTCCTCCATAGCTTATAGCTATTGTCAACTAATCTCCCCTTCCTGAAATTATGGACTATAGAATTTGGTTCGTGATGCTTTATTCACTCAAAGGCACGGCTTCCGAGAAGTTGAGGATGTAAAATCCTGTCTGCCTGATTTTAAAAAAAAATGTTATTTGGTTCTCTAATTTAGCAGATTCTTCCCCATCAATCATCTGGTAGAAATTAGGTGGAGATAAATAATTTAGCTCCTTTCTGTTAGCTTCCATTCCATTACTTTGATTGCTGGGTCCAAAAAGTTTTTAAAAATAATCAATTCCAAAGTGGGTTTTTTTCCCCCTGATATCAGTATTTTCAGCAAAACGTTAAAAGTTGTGATTTTCAGACTTCCTGTGCTTTGGCTTCAAAAATCATTGCATTTTAGATCTATCATATGAAAACAGCCCAGGCTACTTAGTCCAATGTGTTATTTGATGGCTTAGGTTGCAAGTTCCCGTGGTACAATTGCTATAAATTACATAAAATACATGTATACAAATCATTTCTTCTTTACAGAGAAGTAAATCAGCCTTGGACATCCTTGTGTGATGTTACAGTTTGTGGCTGGTGTTAGGAATGAGACAAGTGAACCAATACGAACCAAAAAAACCCCAAAAAACAAAAAAAAAGGGAAGTCTGACCATCTGCTATATGCAAATGATGATTGTATTCAGATGCCATGTAGTGTTTTACATTTCCACAAAGGAGTGCAGGCATTGATTATCAATCCTCACAGTTGTCCTTATCATCACTGTAGGAAATTGGCTTTAGTGGCTATCTGAGTACCTGCAACTCCCCAAAGTGTCTCTCTGAAAAATCAGACTCTGATTAAGTGACTTCTCCAAGGCTATCCAGTGCAACAGTGGCAGGGCTGCCGGTTTTGACAGTTCACCCTGTTTCTGACCAAGCAGAGATTTGGAAACCTTGAACATTTTGGCAAGGCAGGGATGTTCATGCTCCATCCCACAAGGGCAGGGGCTGACTGCAATTGCTCCTCCTGGCTGCTACTGCCAGGCACAGGAAGGAAGAGCCAAAGACCGCGTGCCATGCACTTCTGCTCTCCGTCGTCTCCTGCCGGCACCCAGGCAGCCTGGAAGGAAGGTGGAGACAATCTGACTCGGTTGCAGAAATGGGGGGAAATGCTTTCTCCCTGATTTTAAAAATTGCTATTTGGTTGTCTCATTTAGCAGATTCTTCACCATCAGTCATCTGGTAGAAATGAGTCTGAGATAAATAATTTAGCTCCTTTCTGTTAGCTTCCATCTGCTCCTTTTCCAGTGGAAAAGGAGCAGATGCAGGAGGGATGAACAGAGGAGAGAGAGGATGGGGAGGTAGGAAGGCGTGGTAGGAAGGGGTCAAAGCTGGAGACTGGGGAAGACAGCAGCCAGGGGGTGGTGGGCGTCATAGGAAGATGCGAGTCCAAATGGAAGAGGCAACACGGGCAGGAAATGGATGGGAGAATCAGAGCAAAATAGGATGGAGAAAGCTGATGTGGACAGGGCAAGAAAGGTTTTCTCTGCAAGCGCACAGTCCGGTTCAAGACCTGGGATTGAACCCAGGATTCCCACGTCTTTGCTGTATAGCTCACAACTGTGAAACCCAACCAGCAAACCACATCCCATGTCCACATCCCACTCTCGCTGGCCAGTCCATGTACAGGATAACAACCTTCTACTACTAGCAGTGGCTTCCTTCACTCAAGCCAGAAGTGGCTGTGCCAGGAATCTCAAGTTCCCTGCCCTGCTGATGAATGAGGTGGTTTTTTAATGTAATGCAATTAAATGTATGGGTAGTTTATGCTGGGTACTATCGAGGATAATACATTTTGCTGTGGGTTATATGACTGACATGGAAAAGGCCACTTAGATTTGATGATCTAGTTCCTGGTTCAGAAGCCCCTTAGGTCACTTTGCAAATCTTCTGTCTATGCCTGTCTCCTGTATAATACTTGTTGAACCTATGTGTGAGCTCTGCTTTTTAAGTACAGGACTTTGTTACCCGCATGCTGGAGACATGCTTTCCAACCCCCCACAACTTTCAGTAAGAGCAGCGATCAAGCCCGTGACCTTCCAATGGATATAAATGAGGCATAAAAATGTCTGAAAGAAATCATTGGGTGGGGTGAGAGTTGCTGAATAAGGGAAGGGCAAAAAGGAAATCATTCTCTAGTGACAACCGGGTGTTTTAACTTCGCTTGCACCGTGAATATTTCAGAGAGCCGGTCTCTCCTAGCTGTCTGGTTAAGCTCTTAGAGAATGCAAATTTTTAGCAGCAGCTGTAGGAGCTTGATGGGAAAAGAACAAAGTAGGAATTTATAATGTGCGTATAATTGTAAAGAGAGGGATTTTTAAGCGCGGGAGATCAGTGGTGGAGCAGAATAACAATCATCTTAAAGGGTGACTCTTTAGAATTAGTTGTTATTTTGTTCGAGTCCTTTGAAATCGTTTCCATACTATATAATTATCTTAAATTTTAAGTGCTTCCTGGAGTGATAATGTGTGCATTTTGGTATTCTTATGTAAATGCTTTAACAGTTTCCAGTGTTGAATTGGAAATGTCATTCAAAAACAGGTAATGGTTTTGCAAAGTCTAGCTGAAAAATTAATCATGTATTTTTCCCCCCCTCCCCACGTAATTTTATAGTTTATAGTCTGTGCCTGGCTTTCTGGCTTTGGCAGAAGAAATCTTTAACTACTAAACATTCAGTGATGGCCAACATTGCAGCCAAAGATCTTTGCGGTCACAAAGCTGGGTCAGGGCCTACCAAGAAGAAAATAACCACGGTGCTTTCAATTTGATCTCAGACCACCCTGGCAAAGCCAGCGATGGAGAAGTATCAAAAGACACCGTTGTAACGAAAGTTGAGGGATGCCTCATGATAGGATGGTCCTTTCTGTGTGATCTCGTTCAACCGACCAGGTGCTGAGTGGATGGTCTCGCAGAAGGATCGAGACCATCTGTTGGTGTAAAGGGGTGAAAGCCTCGGTTTCAAGGGGCCTAGGTTTAACCGTCTCTGATTTCCTGCGGCAACATGAGCCTGTCCCTTATCCCAGGTCATCAGGTGTATTTAGGTACCCAGCTGCCACTGATTTCAATGAAGGTTTGGTGCCCAAATAGGAGTCAGGCACCTAAAATGTGCATCAGGGTTTCGGGTTTAGGTTGCAAGCACAGATGCTGAGGAGTGGCCCTTAGCACCTCACTTATCTGGAGCCAGAGGAGCGTGCACAGCGCTCTGAATTGGGCCCCTCTGGTAGTGACCCTTATGGGTCCGTCCATCTGCAGGGAGCTGCCAGGTGGCAGTGCCAAATGTAACCGGGGCCCCTGTGGAAAGGCTTGAGACGCTTCCTGGGCTGGGAGGTGTTTTGGAGAGAAGGGAGTCAGGGCTGCCATGGGGGTCTGAGGAAACAACCCCCGCTCGCTCCAACTCTGCATGCCTTGGAGAAGTCCTGAGCGGCGCTGGACACAGGCCCCGATGCCACTCAGACTCTCCTACCAGGGAGCCTGAGAGCAAAGATGTGGTCCATGCGTTGGACCCCTGAAACCTTTTATGTGGCTTAATTCTCAGGTTGAGGTGTGCGCAGAGCAAAAAAAGAAGCAGGCAGGGTGAGGGTTAGGGTTATTTCCCGCAGTGGCAGTCCGGGTTTCAGGAGCACTGGAAATGGGGAAGGTTTTAACTGAACCAAAAAAGACGAGGTGTTTTGTTCTGCGTATTGCGAAGGTATGGTAAATAAAAAGCAATGTTTAGAAGTCATTATATCTCACAAAAGGTGAGGTTGAGATTTTCACTACAGATCTGTGGGATTTAGTCTCCTATCTTGTGTTAGTTTCAGTGGAAGATCTTTGTCCAAATTTCTTAGACAGTGTTGAAAATAACCTAAATTCTTCACACATGTGGTCTTTTAATAATTCAGTTCTCATCCTTGAAGTACTCGCTCAAGCAAAATTTGGATTGACTTCAGTGGGAGTTTTGCCCAAATAAGAATTCAAGGATTGAGGGCCCTCCAGCTGAAGGGAAGACCATCGATATTGCAAAGCATAAGAGCATAGCTCAGAGGTATCTGAGAGCTGATAATTTTTTTCCAGGTGTCTTTAGATTTTAGCTGCTGGACTGGATGTTAGAGGGGGCTGAGTCCCAACTCTGCCAAACCCCGACAGGCTTGGATGGGAACAGGATCAGGCCACGATTTAATAGTTTTCAGTTTCCTTGAGACATCAGTTGTAACAGAACCTAACCCAGATCAGGGAGACCTGGTGCCCCGTGGGGACCTTACGCAGAGCTGTGCTTCACAGGGGCCTCGTACATCCCAGCATGGGGAGGAATATTTGACTAAGCTGCCAGCAGCCTGCTGCTCTCTGCTAGGGGTCGGCCTACAGAAGTCTCTTAATTCATATGAAAGCCTAGTACGTGCGAACACTGATGCAACACTCTAAAAATAATTTTAAACTTATAAACCTATTTAATTTAATTGGAATTAAACCCCGTGATGTGTACTTGCACCCTCTGTGTTTCTACTATGTAGTAGGCACTGTATTTTGGGGAGGGATTTGCCTTTTTGGCAGTCACTTCTGTTCTCATTCAGCTTGACTGTTCACCTTGCGTCTGTCTGTCTTCTCACCCACCTTGTTTCCTTCCCGGATGCGCTTCACTCTGCCTCTACGTCCCTTCACTTCCCTTCCCTCGTCTCTCTGCTTCTCCCCTCCTTTGGGTGTAAGAGGGTGCAGTTTCCACCAGGAGACTGCTCCTGCTCTGCTGATGGTCGGCGTTCTCCTGCCCTCCCAAAGTTGGGTGCACGGCAGCAGTCGCTCCTCTTGCTTTGTGCATGCATTTCCAGAGTTTGCTCTCCTAAAATGTCTCCCAGGGCACAGGAGACAAATTCAAGAAATCTGGGCTCCATTCAGCCATTAAGTTCACGGCAAAGCTCTTCCAGTAACAAGCTCTCCCGTATGTCTTTTAACATCCTTTGGGTAACTTTAGCTTCCTTTTGGGGGACAGGTGGATCCTCTCATCACCTTCCTTCACAGACCCAATGGAAATGAAAGCATTGGGACAGCTTTGCAAGTGCCCCTAGGCTCTTTCTTTTTAAACAATGAGTTGTTAGTTCTTTAGACAACCTTTACCACAGCCCTTCTGCTTGGGTTTCCAGTACGTTGTTTGCTCCCCTATTGAAAAAGGGGGGTTAAAAAAAATAATAATTTAAAGATCCTTAACAAAATGAGACTCGTGCTGTCTCAAAGTCCTAGACCCTTCTTTCGGTTGCAGGTGAATTTAAACCCCACTAAGACGTTATTACTCAGTGGCGTTGTGAAGAATTAGAAAGCTTTAAAATAACAGAGACTCTATCTGTCTGAACGCAATCACTTCCAGTGACTGGCTCGCTGCCAGCTCTGAGCGTTTGCTTTCGGGAAGCACATCAAACATTTTAAAGCTCTGTGGGGGGGAAAAGGTACTTTTAAAAAAAAAGGGGGGGGGGAGTAAGAAATCGTGAAAATCTGTCGGCAAACCTTTGCTTGTTTTCAGTTCAGAAACTCTATCACAGGCTTATTTCCACAGGAAAGATGGAGAGGCCAGACAGGGACTTGGGAACCAGAGGCTGAGTTTTCACCTCTGGCATGGACTTTCTGTCTTACTCTGAGGCAGATGCATGGGGCCAGATTGTCCAAGGTATTTAGGCGCCGGCATGCAGAAAGCAAGATTTATTGGTCGAGAAAGAGACAACAAGGGGGAGCCTGAATCTGCCTCGTCGTGGTTTTAGCAGTGTCTGGCAAGGGTTATATATAAAGTATAACAAGGTTTTGGAGCTCAAACTGGACCCTCGCTCCAATCTTCCAGGGAAGTGTGCAGCTTGGATTTGCTGTTGCAGTTGTCCAAGTTGCCTGACTTGCGTCCTTGCCACTGAGACAATATTTTGAAGTCGTTTGTGGGGTAACGGCATTGTAAAACGTGGTCATTCACAGGAAGCGCGCCGATCCGTTCCCGTCGGATTGGAAATGGTAGCACCGCAAGCGGGGAAAGGTGTGCGTGTTTTAACACGCTGCATTTCTGAACCTACCTCTACAACCCGAGAAGCTCTCTTCTGCCTCCCAACACAGAGGCACATGGCAGAGCTCTTCAGATGCCACCTACCCCCTCTCGCCACCTACCCCCTCTCTTCGTTCCCCACTGCACTTTTATTTGATTGTGGTAGCAAAGGCTGCTCCTAGTACTCCTACGCCAGCTTAGTACTTGGAGGAGTGGAAAGGCCATTGTATTTGTTGAAAGAGGAGTCTGTGAGCTCATCTTCAGCCCGCTCGGTTGCTGGGTAGTTTTGCTCAGCGGGCTGGGCAGGTCAGGCACACCCAGAGAAGTATGTTAGGGGTGAGCATCAAGATCTAAGGGAGTAACTCTTCAGGAAGGCACCTCAAGGGAGGACGAGGACCGATGGGCACAAGCTAAGAGAGGGAAAATTTAGGCTGGACATAAGAAAAAACTTTTTTTCCATAAGGGCTCCCAGAATCTGGAACACACTCCCGGCGTCGGTGGTGCAGTCGCCATCCTCGGAGGTGTTCAAGATGAGGCTGGACAAGCACCTCGTTGAGCTTGTTTGAGCCCAATAACTTCCTGCCCACGGCAGGGGACCGGACTTGATGATGTTGCAGGTGCCGTCTGGTCCTTTAATTTTGTGATCCTATGAAAACAGCTTCATTTCATTTCATTTCCTTTCCTTTCCTCTTCCCGGGGCTTTCGGGAACCAGCTGTTACCGCCTAGCTCGACAACGAACAGTCAGGGTTTAGACCAAGAATTGATCTGAAGCCGATTAAATCCCCAAAGAAGAAAATAGATGGCTTTCAAGAACCGCGCTCAAGTTTCAGACTCTTAATTGCCATGCAAATAAACTGACCACACCTAGCAAGCCAGAAGCTGTTTGCTCTCACTGGACTTAAAAGGAGCCTAGGCTTTCTCATAGGGCCTCCAATTTACTTTGCAAATCAAGGTGCTTGCATTGTTCAGCTTCTAATGAAACTCAGGAATAAAGAATACCCCAGTCTACCTCCCTTCTAGGATCTTCCCTCCTTATTCCACAGCTAATAGCATATTTTCTTACATATAAGTTGCACTTTCCCCCCCAAAAAACAGCTGCTGGAAGTTAATTTGCACGCTCTAAACAAGGAAATACGGTAACGGTGGTTTTTTGCTGCTTTTGCTTCTCCTGGAGAAAAGTGAAAATAGCTTTGCCCTGGATCCTCACGGAGCAGAACAAGGAGGAGGCTCAACTCCCTGGCCGCTGCTTCTCGGTTACTTACCGAGGAAAGAAAAATCTTTTTTTTTTATCTGTCTCGCATTTTGCCTCTTTTAAATCAAGGTGCGTATCTTATTCTAGGGGTGTACTGTAGACCTACAAGGCATCAGAGTAGTGTCCATCAATCAGCAAAGGGTCAAGAGGCGGCAATGTACTTTTGGAGTGAGCTGCCACATTTTCCAAAAAAAAATAAAATTAGAGGGGGAAATGGGGCATTTGTAGCCTGGACATCGGGCAGCTTTTATATGGCAAGCAATCAGCAACTGTGCTGAGCGTGGTGCACGGCTTCTGTAGCAGCCCGGTTCATGGATGTCGGAGATACTGCACTAGCGTAATGGAGATTGGCAGTGGGTTATAATATGATCCATACCCTGTGATTTGTGGCAGTGGTTACACGAAGGGCTGGTTTTGGTACCTATAGTCAAAGACATTGTCCTCATCTGCCCTGGCGTGCTCTGACCTGATTCAATGGTGACTGTGTCAAATCCAAGAGGTTTTTCTGAGTGCATCAGCAGCAAAGTGCTTGTTGGGGACATAAGATAGCACTTTGCTTATTATGTAGGATTGGAGGAGCCTAGTACCCATGTTCCTACTCCAGTGTACATCAAGCTATTAAATAAGGCCAGCAGGGCAGATAAAGAGGCTCCACCAGGCACGTCCGGCCTGCAGGCTAGATGTTTGATACCCCTGCTTTAGAGAACCAGTGGGGCAGAGGACTTTCAAAGGGCATTTCGAGAAGATAGCTTTGACCTGCAGTAATACCCCGTCATGAACAAGATGGAAAAGCTTGCAAACCATCCATACTTGATAGTCAGGAATAAATAGCTCCTGGCAGACCATGCTTGCTTTGGAAGCATCATAGCTACCATTCAGTAGACCCAAATGCCAATCTGGCAAAGAGAGATCTAACTAAATCCCTTTTGCCTCTGTGAAATATGGATAGTAATGTTGGAGGGGGGGTTGTCTATGGTTACTAATAAACTATTGGGGTGATTTAAAATGAGGCATTTGCTGTCTGAAGTGAAGAGTTGTCGATGCTATTTCTTTTCAGGATGCATGCACACCAAGTGTCTAATTCAAATGCTCTAGTCATCGAGTGCATGTGCTTTAATCTGGTTTTGGATCGGGGCCTAAAAGAGCAGTGGCCTTAATCTAGCCAAACACTGAAGTTCCTGTTTAATTTTCACTCCAGTGGGATAATTCTCATGCTTCAAATTAAGCACAGGTTTAAGTGGATTGCTGGATTAAGGCCTAAATGAAAATGCTAATAGCTGTTTACTGCGTTTTAATATAAAACGATCGACCCGTTATTTTGTGACATTCGATATTCGGTGTAACAGCATATGCGTTTCCTGAGCTATACTGGCCGCCGAATAAGTGAGGCTGCTCTAAGAGAATCGTTCAAGCCCGTGCAATATGGAAGAAGTGTTTTGGCAAGGACGCTGCGACCATTTTAGCACGCTGCTAGCTGCACAAGAGAAATGAGAGCAGACAAGACAAATGCCTTTGCTGAGAACTCTAACCTAAAAGGATGATATTGAGCGCTGAACTGTCGGATGAGCCATATTGCCATAAATATGCATCCACATTAATAAAATATACAGGCCAAATGGCAAGGCCATCCGTTCTTTTTTGGAACATACTCTGCACTGACAGTGGAGCGGGGAGCTAATGTGGCATTATTTCTTCTCCTTCAGCTCGCGCTGTTATTTATCTTCCATTTGCAGCCTCTCACAGTCAGCGAGGAAAGGCAATTGCTAGTGCCCAGAAAAAAAAAAAAGCTCTCCCTGAGCAGCATTTGTTCCTAATCTCCTTCTGGAGCTTCTGTCTTTCATCTTTAAAAACGTATCATTATTAACTCTGCATTGCTTTGTAGCATGTCGGGTGCTCAGCTGAGTGCTGATGAGCCCGATGTAATATGTGCATTAGCAACACCTAGTGACACAGGCCAGCCCCATAGTGGACAATCTGAATAGACAAGATATAGGGGTGGGAAGAACAAAGAAGGCAGGCAGTAAGCCTGGGAAGGAAACACCGGGAGGAGATTTCTGAAGCAATTCGCCAACATGTTTTTGCAGTATAGCCATGATTCAACCCAGGTCTCAGGCCAGTGCCTTACCCTGCCAAAACCAGCCTGCCTTATCTTTTCTACACGCTTGGAGGCCAGGGCAGAGTTGCTGTTCTGACCGGCTCATCATTCAGCAACCCTTCTCATGGATGCAAAAACAGGCCAGTGGTTTTAATGCTGGAAGGTTCATCGGATAGGATTTTTAGCTGCGTTTCATTGCAAAAGCATAAAGGGTTGCGTGTCTCCTGATGCACATACCTAGAGCTGAATGCAAACGCTGATGTTTTCCCAACGTGCTTTTAACTAAGCAGCCATAGGATACAATTCTGCCAAGCTGGAGCTAAGCATTGTAGTCTGCACTATTGTAATCGGTCCTGATGCTTTGAGAGGTGGCAGGGGACAGCGCCTCTGAGCGGCTGGGGAGTTGTCAGTGAAATGGTTAAAAGAAGCCCCCCACGTTAACAAAGCTAAATCTCAGGCTCGCCTCTTGGAGTTGTTAGTCGATGGAATAATTGAAGCAGACATCCTAGGCTTGCCTGAGCAGCTCTCCGACTGTAAATCTACTGGCCTGATTGCTGGCGGTGTGGGGAAGGCGAGGGACGCGTGTTCCTGACAGCAGCAGTAGGAGCTCGGCTCTGATCTGACATGTGGGGCACCGAAAATTTACTTCTGAGTGGGTGGATTTTTTTTTTCCCCCCTCCACTGCTGTAACTGCAGAAAGGTGCTGTATTTTGCTGATATTTTAAACATGGTATCTGGAAATTCACTGCATGCATGTACACATACATGCACACACTCTCATGCATGCATGCACGTACAAAAAAACACATACACGCGCACGCACACAATGCATTTTACAGCCGCAGGCTGCGTTGCCGCTAGACTTGGGGGGCTAAAGTCCATGTGTTCAGCCAAGGAAACCCAGCATGGGAGGTGCTTTCAGTGGTACGCAGGTAGTTTAGTACCTTCTGGGCTCCTACCCTTACGCGGCACCACACCAGATCCCAGCTGCTATGTTATCCTGCAAGCCCATTGCTAGCCAGCCTTAGAAAAGACTGCTAGAGGCTATGCCACGGATGGGGCCTTGCACTAAAAGGACTCGAACAAAGGGTGTGAAAAGATCATCCTGACCCCAGCTCCCAAGCCCAGAGACTGACTAAGTCACCTTGTTCTTAAAGCAGATTAAACCTGATGGCTGTGCATTGCTCCAGGCCGTGCAAACAGCAACTGTGCCGGCCTTCCATGGTGGTGCCAATCCAGCAGTAATTGCAGGAATGACTATGGGGACAGGAGTGCTTTTCTTTCTATTCACTATTCATCCTGTTTCACAGACCTCCCCCTACCAGCAGCTTCTCTTTATGCCGCAGTCGTCGGCTTGGTTTTGTTACAGTTCCCTGGGCCGTGGCATTGAATGAGCCGTGCCTTTGAAGGTTCGTCTTTCAGCCTGGCCTGCGGAGGCTGCGGCAGGAGAAAGGGGGCATGCAAAGCCAACACGCGGAGGTGAGCTCACAGGCACTTAGAAGCAGCCGGCAAAGGGTACGCGGTCGCTGATTGAAAACAAGGCACCTGCTGCTGACACCAGACCTCAGCCGCTATGAGCAATAACCGGCTTGGTACAAGTACCGTTTAAAACAGCCAGATACAAAGGCATGCAAAGGGAAGGCTGAGCTAGCACCGTACGCCCCGAGCACCATGTTATCTATCTGTACACCCCGAGCACCACGCTGCTATGGCATGAGGGCTCGTCGTCGGGGCCAGCTTGTGCGCTCTCGTGCTAGTTTTATACCTATGCAATGCTGCTGACTGCAGGGGAGTTGCTCCTGATTTACACCAACTTCAAGTCAAAGCAGAGACTGAGGGGCTGTCCCTCACTGACTTAGGCATGCTTCTTTCTTCAGGGAAGTGTGGAAGCAGGTCGATCTCTATACACTACAGACAAAGTTTGTGCAAGGGCAGGGTGTCTATCTGGAGTAAAAGAAAAGTCTGATGGAGGGTGGATTTGGGCACCGGCAGCCCTGTCTCAACATCAGTCCCACCCGCAGGAGAAAGCAGGGCAGGCAAAATGAGAGGAGAGCTGCTCTGTCCCATGAGCCAGCACACCACCCCATCCTCTCCTGGCTGTGGCATCCCACCGAGGGGGAAAAGGTAAAGCCTTGGGGTCTCCAGAGCATGTGTTCACCTTGCAGGTGCATGGTGCAAGGCATGGGGGTGGTCCCTCTCGATGTATGGCCTGGATCGTAGGGGTCTGAAGGCATGTGGGGTCCCTCTCGATGTATGGCACAGATCATAGGGGACTGCAGGACTCCCAGACTGGCCGGCCAGCTTTGAATGTGCCCCGCTTCCAGCCCATGGGTCTGGGACAGACATTGAATAAACTGGTTTGAACCAAAGCAATTCAATCTGATACTACCTTCAACCAGGTTGATCTCAAACCGGTTCCAGCCACCTTCAAACTGGTTTATGTGCACTGAACATC
>NW_005842479.1:900911-901599 GCF_000455745.1 Alligator sinensis
TTAAACCATTTTCTTATCCCTTAAACTGGTTTGTGTGTAATGTCTGTCCCTAGCCATGGGGACGCAGCAGAGCAGTCGCTGCCCCGCAGCAAACCTTCCCCAAGCGAGAACGGGATGTTATTCAAAGGACCATGGCTCATAGTCAAGTAGGACGAGATGTGGAGCATCTCTACAGTCAAATCAAAGGCTTGAGGTGGGTTTCAAGGAGCTGGCTTGGGTAGACATGGAAGCAGAGCTTCCCATTCCTAAAAGACAGCATGCAGTTTTGGGACAGAGTGGGGATAGGTCTACATCAATAGGAGGATGTCTGATGGCAAAATGTGTAGCATACTTGAGATAGCTTTAATTTATCAAGTTTAGGTCCCACTAGCAATTCTAGCCACCTCAACGTGCTGTGCAGTCGCTGTAAATACGGGGCTGGTGCAGCTCCGCTGGTACCAGTACTCAAGCGAGGTAGCTTAGTTACTTGGGGTATGTCTGCACTGGCTTCAGTCCCACTGCCCTAGCCACGCTCCTGGAGGTGAGGGCAGACAGCAAAGGGCTATCATGGAGGAAACCATGGCACTGCTTGGCACCATGGAAATCCCAAATGCAATCATGCGCCGGGGGGCACTGAACATTGCAGCTAGACTCTTCATCTGGTAGCCAGAGCCCATCCACAACCTCGTGCACGGACCGGGCATTACCC
>NW_005842479.1:901620-927599 GCF_000455745.1 Alligator sinensis
AGGGTAAACAGGAGCGTGGCTCCTCTGCTCTTGTATTGACTTGCCTGACTTGCATGTCCTCCCGGGCTCCTGATGCTGCTGGGCAGCTCCACGCAGCAGCCAGTGTTGGCCCACGCCATCCCAGCCTCGGCGGAGCCTGGCACGTGTCTGTGCCTTGCAGAACGCTTTCTGTTGCTGCATGGGGGAGCATTGGACTTGGCAGCTTTTCCACGCGGGAGCAGCTGTAGATCTAAATTTAAAGAAAAAACAATGCTAAATGAAGGACGGAAAGAAAGGAAGGCGGAGGCAGGTTGCGAGGAGTATTTCTCAACATGCCTCCCAGCCTATGCACTGCCCTGCCAGACAGTAACAATGACAATTTCCACTACACGTTTCCCTCCCCAACATCAATTGCAGATGAATTCAGACCTCTGCACGAGAAGAGATGCTAAGCTCATTCAAGCCATTTCACGCGAACAAAGCTACATTTGGTTTGCCAACATAGTACTGTAGCTTCTCGAAAAAGACGGGTAGAAAAGGGTGCTTAATTGACCATGAAAGACCAAATGTCTAGCACCCCGGTCAACCAGGGTGGTGAAGACACCCCAGTTACTGTCAACATGCATTTAACTAGGAGAAGAGTTTGGTCATATGTTTGAACACGACCGTTCCAACTAATTTGCCTTCCCCAGTTTTAATGGAAGATCAGAAGTGCTGCAAAAAAATTGTGGGATAAGATACTGAAGTTGCTTATAATACAATTGTAACTCCTGGTAGGAGAGAGAGAGAGAGAGAGAGAGAGAGAGGTCTTCTATCTATCTATCTATCTATAGTAGGAGACCTATCTACGATAGATAGATAGATAGATAGATAAGTCTCCTACCACAGATAGATAGATGGATGCATGCAAGGATGGATGTATGCCTGTATGCATGTAGTAATGCTCACATTATAAAGTAGGTTGCTTAGCATTCTCTGGGCTTTCCATTCAAGATCCAAAAAGAGTCAATAATTTACCTTTGAATTTTTTCTTCTTCCCTTTGGTGTAAATCTCTTGGATGTGGGACAACAAAATGACACTTCAGCAGATCAGAAATCCCATAAAGACTGCACTATATTTATTAGACACACAACTTAATACATATACACTTTTTAATGAGTTTATGGCCTTGTGGTGAAATAGCCAAAGAAAGAGTGGTTATGTATCAGTATGTGTCAACACCAAAAACAAAGAGGGAGAATGACACTGAACATATGATAACTGCATTCAAAAACAGTCGACAGTATTTCTGCTCCTTAAATATTGTCTTTGGCTCGACAGGATGTTGAAAAAACTGGAAAAGCTTCTGTGAAAGGTAAGGAAAATGATCAGAGCCATCAAGAGCCTTTTGCAAGGGAAGATTTAAAAAACAGATTAGGGCTCCTTAGTTGAGACAGGACATGAATAAGAAGAGAGGCAAACAGAGCAGTCTCTCATAAGACAGAAAAGAAAGGAGCACATGTTGAAATTAAGAAGGCAGCAAAGTAACCCCGGAGAAAAGGGAATACTGTTTTGTCCCATGAAAAAAAATCCCCTGTAGAGCTCGTTGCCCCGAGAACTGGGCAGCCTGTGAGAGATCCTGATCAGGTTGAGGAGAGCGGAGATATGCTACTTCAGTGAAGTTGAGATTTCACCCTACCGCGGGCTCAGTGTCAATAAGAAGATAAGAGAAGCCCAGACCACAGGTCCGTCTGGCCCCCTCCTGCCTCTCACAAAGGCACGGGGTGGATGCTGGGGGGATCTTATCCATGACTGGCCTGTCCAGACCGATTTATCCCCTGCCCTCTTCTATTAAAGTTTCCAACATCCAGAGGCCTAAAGAGTCCTAGTTTGGAGATGGTAGCCCTGCGATCATGCTAATGTCCACTGAAGGAGCTATCCTACATAATCCTTTTTGGAGCCTGACTGAACTGTCAGCCTCTGCAACATCCAGCAGCAGTGAATTGCTCAGGTTAATAGGAATATCTATAGTTACGTCTGCTAAACATTACTTAAGATATAACCCCCTTCTGATTCTTTGCAAAGCATGTATCATTTTGCAAATACTTTTTTCCCCTTTATCGCGCCTACTCTATATTTCCTTTGGTCACGGTTATACCACCCCTTTCCGCTGCATCCTTTGGACCACCTTAAAGAGTAATGCTTCTTTTTTTTATTGTTTACACGAGACAAATGACTCCAGAACTGCAGGCATTAGTTGATTAATGAATCTCCCCTGTGCTTTACAAAACAGGCAGAGCTTTAGAAACGAGATTCTTCCTTTCATCTTATAAGGATATTAGATTTTCTCTCGAATTTTGAAATAAGACTGGAAACCTTGATGCCCTTAAGCCACCAAAATCAAAAAGGACGGACGTGAGTGTAAGGGAGCGTGTTACAATATTTATAAAGGGCTTGATAATTCAGGAAGTTGTAAAGTCTCCCCACTCTGTCTCATCCAAGAAATGTAGGGCTGCACATTTTAATTGTACCACTGCCAGATCACTAATATTGGAACAGGAGAAAAGGGGGCAACCCAAACGTCCTCCCTTTCCTGTTCATGCGGGGTAAATTATATCGATGGTGACTTTGCCAGCTGGATTAGGAAAGGGACTGAGGTGTAACAGCCGTGAGACGGTCTCTCGGGTATGCTGCAAAACACATGAATCGCATTGAAAACCTCCTTGCAACAGGATTAATCTCTGCAGTAATCAGAGGAGCGTTATTTTCCATAGATGATACATGCTATTTCCACAGGTACTACATGCTAGTTCAATTTTCAATCGGGGTTTGCACTGGCGGATCAACACGCTTGGAGGTGACACGTCAGCAAAGACGGTGGGACAAGGATAATGTGATCCTGCATCCTTTTTAACACAGATAAAATCTCACAGCATTTTTTTTTTTTACAAGCCAAATCTTGTGACGCTCTTTAGAATGGAATATACCCATTTCACAGGTGTGGGTTGAAATGCTGTGTCCAAATTTTCACAAGAAAATCAACAGAAAGACTAGCGAGAGAAAAAAAGCACAGGAGTCTGGTTGCTCTGCAGATCTCTTTATGACTAAGATGTTTTCAGATTCAGGTCAGCCTTTGATTTTTTTTTTTTTTAAATTTGATTTCTTCTTCTTTTGTGCATATATATTCGATTTGATATGCGAAGGAGTATTGATAGGGAAATATTTACAATGGCCTTCAAACTCACTCTTATTCCTTCCCCAAACCTTAAATCTCACTTCTGGAGCACAAGTATTTAGTTAGCTACCGTGAGACCATTTTTCTCCTTCCCCCAACTTTTTCCATATGCTATTTGAATGGATTTATAATGCTCGGGTTTATTGCATCCTTTGCAGTTTCCTGCATATCCCAATATTACCGGAATCTTATTATGCAAATAAAAGACCGTCTCTGCTCTGAACAAGCTAGAAATGACTTTGCTAAGAAACCCTGCCAAAATTGCTTCCGCGCCAAACTCTGGTTGGTTATGAATTAGCAAGTATATGAAATAGTCCAGATTGTTGCACATCTCTGGTTCGCTATTCCTAACCTGTTCTTTTTGGTGCGTGGATCTCAGCACGGCATTATGTTTCTCCCTATTTTTAATGACCAACTGACACTAGATACCACTGGCATTGACTCATAATAGATACCCTGCAACATTTTGGTTGCCTCCCAATGCCACCTTTTCCAGTCGCAGTCTCTCAGGGTACATACCTATGACAACTGAGAGGTGGCAACAGTGAAACTCATACCTAGAGTCTCAGGCAGGTTTGTGGACCCCAAGCTGAAGCATGTGCTGCCGCAACTAGAATTGCTAGCAGTACCTAAAGTTGCTAAATTAAAGCTACCTCACATACATCTACACATGTTGCAATCAAATAGTGAAGTAGACATCTCCCAACTCTGTCCCAAAATGAGGACGCCTAGGACTGCATGCTGTATTTTAAGCATGGGACTCTGCTCAGAATAGGCCTAACCTCTGACTCCTATGGAAGTCGCAGTGGGCGTGTCTACACGGCATGCTAGAAATGCAGTGGACTAATTCTACTGCGCATTAGCGCGTCACAGTGCAAGCCATGCTAATGCGCAGTAGAATTAGTCTGCTGCGCTTTAGCGTCACCTAAAAGACGTGCACCGGCTCTACTGGATTTATCAACAGCACAGCATTATTTCTGAATGGGAAGATTTGCTGTGGTTCGGCACTCAGTACTGTAACACTAGCTGGATTTCCGAATGAGCGCCCCAAACTGTAATGATTTACTCGCGTACTTTATGTGCTGGGAGCAGCACCCATGGAAATTATAGGCTTGTGCGCAGAAGGTAAATTTAAGCAAAACTCACAAACCTTTGCAGGACCGGACCCGAGCTCTGAGACGGGCCGAACATTGTCAGCACCTGAAACAAATTCTTTCAAAGAGGGCGGTGCATCCATTGATGGTGCGCACGGGGCTGCATTGGCTCCACATTGCATTGCATTGGCTCTTCGCACCGGCTTTTCACACTGATGATCCAGGCGCGGTGATTTTTGATGACTTGGAAGCTCAAGTCTTCACATCTTGTGCTGTTGCTATTGCCACACGCAGCGGGGTGGTGATCTGAAGGCTATGCTCTGCAACTCCACATGCCAGGATGAAGAAAAAAAAAAATCGATCTCGGGTAATGAAAGGCAGAGCTGTTGGCACAGAAAAAAAAAATCACTAAACCGGAGCCTTGAAGGGGTTCCTTCAAAAATTCGTGATTACAGAATGGAATCCAGTCTCCAGCAATGGTCTGAAAAAGACCTGGAAAAGAAACTGCACAGATCAAAAGTCTGGCTTTTTCTTTAAAAAAAAAAAAAAAAAAAGAGGGGTGGAAGAAGGGAGGGATAAAGGATGAATCTCAGAAGGATGCTAAGACATTGTCCATTGCCTGCAACTCCGCACCCAGCATTTCAAGCTACCTTCAACTCCCTGAAGGGCGGTTCAAAAGAGGATGGAGTGACACTGCTCTCAGTGGTGGCAGATGACAGGACAAGGAGCAATGGGCTCACGTTGCAGCAAGGGAAGTTTAGGTTGGATATTAGGAAAAACTTGCTCACTTGGAAGTTAGTAAAGCACTGGAACAGGTGACCCATAACGGTGGTGCAGTCTCCATCCTTGGAGGTTTCCTAGACCCAGGTAGACAAAGCCTTGGCTGGGATGATCTAGTTGGGAAGGGTTCTGCTTTGAGCAGGGGATGGGACTAGCTGACCTCCTGAGGTCCCTTCCCACCCTCATTTTCTGTGAGTCTATACCTTTTCTTTAATTAAGACATTTTTCTGGTTTGGGGTGCTGTTGTTAGGTCCTTCCAAAGCCAGTTTCTGGCCAGTCTTACCATATGCTCCAAGGACTACCATGCAGTCACAGGCCATATTTCATCCATAGGTGCCAATCGTGCATTCATTAAATTGTGATGGATTCATCTTCTATATTTGAATTTATTTGGTGGACACCTGTGTTGATGGTGCTCACAGAAAAGTACCTATGTCCTAAGGTTAGCTGTAAGCTAAATACCCATGGCATGTGGTGTCGTGCTTTGCTTGCTAGCCCACTGCAAGGATCAGGATGGTTCCTGCAGGTCAGATTAGGGACTGGTTGAGGGGCTGCCAGCTCAGGTGATGCCAGGGTTAGAAACAAGAGAAACAAGGAATTCCAGCACTGAATTGGCGTGCTGGCTTTCACCCGTGATAGATCCTGAATTACTGGGCCCTTGCTGTTACATCCTTCTGTATAAAGAAAAGATCATTATGTTTCTGTAGTTAATTGGGTATGATTTTTCACACCCTAGATGATGTGGTTAGTTAGCTGCTTGGAAAATGTGGTCATGACAACGTTATGCTAGTGCCAACTTTCCACCATATCATCATATCCAAATTCCTCTTTATTTTCCAGGTAGCTAATGCAGATGTAGTTCTTTTCATGCAAGAACATCTCTGCATTTCTGCTTATTTGAGATCAAACCCAAGTAGAAGTTCTTGACACTTCATCTTCTTGCTTACTTAAGCCTGGCTGTGTTGCAACTGTGATAGCTCCAATTTGCTTAAAGCTATTTTTGCTTTTTGGTTGCAGGGTGGTGGGGAACAACTCCAAAATACTTTTGCATGTGTGGCGTCTGTGTCATGACCAGAACTTTTAGGGCAACCAGAGGATTTGCTCAAATCCACAAATAACCTTTCCCTGTCATTCAATGCTACCGTGAATACACTGTGCACTTCCTTTAAAAATGCTAATATGATCATTCAATTGTAGTCTTCAGCCCAGAAAAGCGAAATAAGGAGAAAATGGAGTCTCGGTAATATCCTCTATACGCGTGCTTATTGAAATCTGTTACACAAGGCTTAAAATCTGCAATAGGATTACTCACCTGAACAGGGGGTGTGGACGTTGGTGTCTATCAGACGTATGCTATAGATCAGGAGGCCTCCAGGGCTCTAACCGCAAGGACAGCTGACTTAATATAGGTCATGTGAGGAGGTGGAGATGGGCTTATCATTTCCCACTGCACTCTGTGCAGCCCACGACGTGTTTAATCTGGAGTAAAAATGAGCAGCCAGCTGGGCCCAAATCCTGTGTCACCTCTGCATGCAGAAATGACACGTAGACAGCTACATAACTGCAAGTTGGGCACTTTGGCTGCTTGTATTTTAGAGATGGGGAGGAGGAGAAAAACTAATTTAGCACAACTAGCCAAAGGAAGAACTAGCTTCCAGCTTCCCTTGACTTGTCTTCACGCAGTGGAGATTTGAACCTCTATTTTCTATTTCTTAGCCTGGTGCTCTATCTATCATGTTGTCTCCAGCCCTCTTTTTGAAGCTGGTCCAACGGGCAACCAGGATGGGAATGCACGGTTTGCCAGGAGACACGTTAATCAATTGAAGTGCAGTTGAATCTCTTAGGGGTTTAGGTTGTAGCCGTGTTGGTCTTATACACACACCAAGAAAACTGCAGGGCCTGGATTCTAGTCCCTCCTGGCTTTTTCTGCATTTACTAGTCATGGGATAAAATGGGCAGATATAGCACTGGCATAACTTCTGTCTAGCTCAGTTCATACACTCCCTCAGGTTAGTTCTTCTCTTCTGAGTCCTACATAGCTTTTATCCTAGTGTTCGTGGCTCCTGCTTCAAGAGAAGGGACTGGAGAGTGGTTTGACCATAGCTTGGGAGTTAGCTCACTCATGGTGGTCATGATGGAGATTGAAAAAAAGGTGTGAATCCCTTCCAGGGAGCACTACTATTTGTATCCTGGGCTACTAAGCAGGTGCATATCTATTTTTTTTCCAATAAATAGTTCCTGGTTGGGGGTGGGGGGCTCTCACTAAAGTTTGGGGACCTGTGTAAAAAGATATACATGCATCTAAATCTTCCCTGGAGCCTGAGTACAACATCCTAGGCAGGCTCTGCTATGAAGCATAGAGCAAGCCTGGCTACATGCTGCACAGATGCCACAAAAGAGAAATTGGATTTAACCTGTAGTGTATAGCTGGGTGATGGTGTGAGTCACTCCATCCTGGGCTGAAGCTACACCTCAAAATAGCTGAGAATAAGTTTACACCTGTGTACCAGCAGCATGTCCAGGCTCCTAAACCAGTGCAAACCACCCCCCTACTGTCTAGAGGCTAGGCAGCGTGCTCGCTTGGGAGAGCTAGCTGTCTCCACTCGTTCCTCTTGTGTAAAACCTGGGCTAAACACCGCCGTACTCGCATGCCAGGTGTCCACAGCCTCTGCTGCACGCTTCGCAGTTTACTTCCGTCACCTCGGCTCTAACTGTGTCCTTCTCAGTGCCGCTGCTGTACACCTGGTCCAGAGACGGGCCTGGAGGACAGACCTTATGAGGAAAGACTAAGGGATCTGGGATTGTTCAACCTGGGCAAGAGAAAGCTGAGGGGGGACTTGGTGGCTGGCTATAAGTATATAAGGGGTGAATATTGAGAGCTGGGAGAAAAACCATTCACTAGGGCACGCCAAGGGAGGACAAGGAGCAATGGCCATAAACTGTTAGAGGATGATTTCAGGTTGGATGTAGGAAAGAACTGCTTTATGGTAAGGGGACCAGAATCTGGAAAAGACTTCCCGAGGAGGGGTGCAGTGCCCAACCGTGGGAGTCTCTGAGCTCAGCAGTATTCCTGCCCAGAGCAGGGGGGTTGGGCTCAATCTTTCAAGGTCCTTCCAGCCCTTCCTTTCTATGATTTCTATTATTCTGTCTGTGGACAGAAGAACATCTTTGGGTGGTGCGGCGGACCTGTATGGCAGCCATCAGGGGAGGTGGCCCCGTGCAGCTTGTCCCTGCTCTGGGCCCAAAACAGCCGGCTCACTTTGCAGCCTTTAAATACAGCTCTCTCCTGTGGTGTTTCTCTGGTTGCCAGTGACTGAAACCATCAAGGTTAATACTCCCTTAAACCAGAGTGGTGTGTGTGTGTGTGTGTGTGTGTGTGTGTGTGTGTGTGTGTGTGTGTGTGTGTGTGTGCGCGCGCGCGCACGCACATGCATGTGCATGCACACATGCATACACTTTTCTCTCTCTCTCCCTCCCTCTCCCCATCTTATTTTGTGTGTGTATCTATATATCCATATATGTATATATATGTATGTGTGTGTGCATCTATATCTATATATATAGAGAGAGAGAGAGAGATATCTATATCTCCATATATCTATCCATATATCTATATATCTACATATATAGAGAGAGAGAGAAATATCTCTCCATAGAGAGAGAAATATCTCTCTCTATATATATGTAGATATATAGATATATGGATAGATATATGGAGATATAGATACACACACACACACACACACACACACACACACACACACACTTAAAATGAGAGAGGGAGGGAGGGAGAGAGAAAAGTGTGTGCATGTGTGCATGGGCATTTCTTTTAAAGTGCACAGGCTGGTTCTATGTGGCGTGTGTGTGTGTACACACACACACACCCCAAAGTACTTTGACTCATGAATAGTTTGCCCTTAGGAAGAGCCTGATGCAGGCGAACACATCCCATATGTCAGACCTCGGTTGCAGTGTTTATTAGCAGCAGCCGGTGCTCGATGCTCTCCTCGTATGATGGAAAGGGCTGCCTAAGCACTCCTTCCTTGGCTGCCTTTGCTGACAGGGAGCAAGGCCATCTCTGCTGTGTGACGAGCACCCCCAGTCCATTCCTGCGCGTGCTTTGGACCACCGCACAGACCGCGTAGCTTGGCCACCTAGTCCTCCAACACCTATTTAGTTCCCTGGCTACCGCCGCAGTGGCTAGCCCGGGCTGTCAAAAGCAGCAGAGGCACGAGCTTCGTATGCTCCTCTCACCCCTGCGCTGTGACTGCTTTGTGCTGAGACACTTTAGCTCTTGCTCTGAAATCCAGGAGGGAAAGCATGGGTGCCCCAACCCGCTCCGAGCCCAGACTTAAGCAAGGACTTCAGGCGGAGTGCTTAATGGCTTGACCATGCATTTCTTCACTCCAATACAAATAAAAAATAGGTATTAGCTAAAATAATGTAGCACACATATGCAGTAGCTAATGCACTGTCGGTTGAACTTGCTAAGCATGGGCGCAGCCAGCTATTCCTCTAGGAGGTCATGTTCTTAAAAGTGAAGGATATGCTTATGTATGTAGTTGCAGTAGGGCACCAGCCCTGCACCCCCACCCCATTAATACCCGGGTTTTTTTGTTACTTTTAATCACTGAGGGTGATGGCCCTGCTGTTCTAGATCTCATGCCCAGGGCAGCAGCAGTAAAACACAGGCGGCACTGCTGGTACCATTCATAATAAAGGCTTTCCTCACCTCCTGGCCCCATCCTTGTGTGGGCTAAACAAGGAGGATGGATGTGTGCTATTCAGCTGAGGGTAATGATCAACAGTGCTGCTTGCAGACAGGCTGCAGTCAGGAAACCGCTCGGCGTTGCTGCTGCCGCCGCTGAAATTGGGCTTATTTCAAGGTTACAAAGAAAGAGAGAGGAGAGAAAGGGGGAGTGGGGGGGACAGCTTGCAGGTACAGCTCAGGAGAGCTCCTCTTTTAATGGCATGTGCCGCCGTTCGTGTTCAGCATCGCAGCCGCGTTCATTGGCATTGTATCTAGGGAAGGGGCAGGTAAAAAGAGCTTCTGCATGAGCAGAGGGAATTGCCGAGGGAGTGCGAGATCAGACCCATGCGCCTTGTTGAGCAGCTGGCCGGCATGATCCTGCTGCAGGGTCGCTCTCACTTGTCCCAGTCCGGCTTGTTATCGTGAACAAGAAAGCAAAGGAGCATCGGGGATGAAGACCATTGTCACAGCGTTTCTGTTTCCACTCCTCTCCCCCTTTCATCCTCCTGTTGTAGCAGGAGAGTAGCCGGCCTTTGACAGCAAGCACTGGATTAGGAAGGCCCCTGCTCTCCCGAGGCTGCCAAATGCAGCCGCTCCATGGGAGCTGCTCGCTCTGGAGTCGCTCGGCTTTTTAAGAGGGAGACGCACAATGTAAACGCTGCTGTGGTTTCGCTCCTGATCTGAACCTCTGGTCCTGAACGCAGCCAGCCCTTGAGCTGCAAATTACTGTCCATACGCTGTCATCAGCTGGTGGCGCGGTGTCGTGTGCTGCTGGACCGTTCTTAATTGGATGCTAGACGTTACATTTTCCTTATCAACAGAGCTAACTATGGACAAAGTAATTGTGTGTGTGTGTGGGGGGGGGGTGTTTAGAAATCTTCTAAAATACAGTGCCTCTCCTTTTCTGAGAGCGAAGTGAGTTATCAATGAATTAAATAGTCACTGATTAACATGAAGGAAAAAGGAGGAGATGGCTTGCTGTATATCTTTTGTTGAAGCACTTCCAAGTCAGAGCGGGGTTCGTATTCTTTTTCTGTCTCCTACGTGGAGACAGCAGGGCAAAAGCACTGTTAAAATACTGCCTCTTCCTCCGAAAGGATGATTTGAGGCACTGGCTCCAGCCATTTCAAGCTGATGACTCATTGAAGCGCAACCTCTAGTTTCCTGTGATTATTTAAAAAAAAAAAAATCCCCCAAATTACTGTCACAATTTATTTCTTGTGATACTATAGACCTGACACGCCACGAGCTCACTTCATGCACATGAACGACTCCCCTGCAGCCCCTGGCACTTCATGTACAAGGATGACAAGTGCAATTAAACCGAAGATCTTTATGAAGACTAGGCTGGCATTTTACCATAGCCACGACTACCATAGAGCAACATCGCAGCAATGGGTCCTTTGTAAACCCCTCGCTGTTACGCTAGAGGAAGTGGGTTTTTTTGGTCAAATCTGGTTTTTGTTTCTTTTTTTAACATGAAAAAGTTCACGCTACATCTAACGAAACCTCCTAGAGCTCCCTGGTGGGTACCCTCAAAAGTGTGAGGGGCCTGTGTGCAATTCCTGGGAAGTCAAATGCATGGCAGCCCAAAGAGCAGCCCGGTGAATAAGCTATTTGGGGTGGGCGTTCATGCCCCCGGACAGTGCAGCAGCTCCGCTTTGCTTCGACTAACGAACGATTCTTTCAGCAGGCGCAAAGATGTGTCAATGTCCTTGTGATTAGGATGTTCATAAGGAAGGGAAGAGCCCGGCGTGCCCATCTGATGCCTCTTTCTGATGTGCAACCGAATTGCCCAGGTCCTGGGCAAGCCCTTGAGCAACTGAGCTATTGGAGAAAAGGGTGGCACTGCTGTTGCCACACCTGCCTCCTTGTCCCCCAGGTTTTAAAAGATGGGTGGGGGGGCTTCTGTAGAGCTGCATGACTGTGGCATGGCCGAGATGCCCCTGGGCCTGCACGGCTGCAGACCCTCAGGCATCTGTAGACCAACGCTGAAGGACCTGTAGTTTTAGCACCTCCACGGTGAGTTAGTAGCTGAACTTGTTTCTTGTTCTGGGCCAAAATGCTGCCGGCTCATTGACTCCAGCCCAAGCATATGCTGAGAGGCAATATTACAACCAAGGTGCCTGCCTTGTGTTTTAGCCCTGATGTCCGATAGAGTCAGGCCATTGTAAATGAAGGTAAGGCTCCCTCTTTGGCTGATGGCACCTTGCAAGGGCTTGGTGTTGGAGACTGGGTCTCTTCTAGCTAGGCCAAGCTTCAAGGAGAGCCAGCCTGTAATAGGCAAGTGCTAATAAAAGGTTGCATGTAAATAACTGAGACTCAAAGAGGGAGCTACCCTAAACTACCTGCCCAGCAGGTGGTTGGTCAGAGACCCTCTACTCTCCGTGCCCTGGCTTGGAAGTTTTAATGGGCCTTTCTTTTTTAGCAGCTTGGGGTGAGATCTTCCCAGGGGACTTGGCCATGGTGACACTCAGCATTGCCCCACACACACTTTGAGATGAACATGTCCGATGCGTGAGCTCCCGCTACTTGAAATGGGACAACTGCGCATGCAGTGGCTTAGCTGCCGAATTCAGAGAGACCAAGGCTTGTGATTCCCTGCATTTCCCCAGGGATGTCCTGCAACCTGAGCTGCAGCCTCATATTTGGGCTTGTTTGCTCTCCTTCCAGCCCTGTCTGTCTTGCATTGCTTGCTACCTAAGGTCAATAGGCTCAGCTCAGCCCAGCTCAGCCTATAGGTTGGGGGAGATGTGGGCCAAGGAGTGCCCGCAAGCCCTGCTCCCCACTTCCTGGGCTCTAACCGTATCTTCCAGCCATGTTTTCAGCCAGAAAAGGCTGCAAGGGCTGAACTCCCTGCTGTCGGTACACATTGGCAATCCTAGAGGATGGGGCCTCTCTGGGCGTGGGCTCAGCCAGGGTAGCAGCATCCCTAGGCACTAACTGAAGCTGAACAGTAGGTACTTATGCTGGTTGTGTGGTGCTGGGGGACTCCTGGCTACCTACATGGGTTTAAGCAGGGTTTTCATCGATCGCTGTTATGGACGGAGGCTGCCGAGCTTCTCGGCAAATACCCTGCTTTATCAAGCCAGTCGGGTCAAGAATTCTTCATTGAAAGCTTACTCATTGTTTCCCAAGATTTTGCTCCCCGTGCCATTTCACAGGTTGCAAATGAGCTTACTCTTGTTAAGGTTTCTAGGGCTACTGTTCCCTAATTGGAGCCCCAAGGGTTGTCAGATATGTCCTTTAACTGTTGAGGATCGAGTGATCTTGCATGAACAGATGTGCGTTTCAGCACCACAGATACTGATGTGCGACTCTCTTACAGGAACATTTTACCCCCGAATGCAAGTTCAAAGAATCAGTATTTGAAAACTACTATGTGACATACTCTTCAATGATCTACAGACAGCAACAGTCTGGCAGGGGTTGGTACCTGGGTCTTAACAAAGAAGGCGAAATCATGAAAGGAAACCACGTGAAGAAAAACAAACCCGCCGCGCACTTTCTTCCCAAACCATTAAAAGGTAACGTTTTTTCCTTTTCTCTCAGCTTCCATGAGCTAATATTTTATTGCACCAAAAATATTGAATTGCCACAAGTATCTGTTTTAAGGGTTGAACCATTTGCGTAAAGGGAATATGGCATCACTTATCCAACCATTAATGTAATCAGGTCTGGGGTGGGGTAGCTTTGACTGCTTCCTCTGCTGTGTGATTCACTTTGTGCCTCCAGCTATATGTTAACTCTCGTGCCTATACCACCCAGTGCGGCCATTACATTTAATGAAGATTTCACCTGGAAAGTCCTAACCGCTGGCCCACTGATGACCAGTAAATCTGTGAATTGCATTAATTGTTTTGTTTCATGGAGCTTAGGAAGAGGGCTGATTTTGGCTTGTGTGCATTGGTTAACATTCTCTCTCTACTGCTGTTGAATACTATACACAATGTATGGGGGGAGACAGAAGATGCTTTGCAGAGAAGCTAGGTTTACTTAAGTGACCTGTTAAGGTAAGTAACTTATTGGAAAACAGAGGAGATCTCCAAGAAGCATTACCAGATGGATGTATATGCCATTTTTACACTAACTTTGCAGCCTGTATTTAAAACCAGGTTTTCACCCGTTGCGCCCATAGTGCCTCAAAAAACCAAGGTGCAATAAGTGCACCCATTGCACCTCAGAAAACCAAGATGCAATAAGTGCACCCACTGCACTCAAAAAACCAATGTGCACTAAGTGCACCCATTGCACCTCAAAAACCAAGGTGCAATAAGTGTACCCATTGCACCTCAGAAAACCAAGATGCAATAAGTGCACCCACTGCACCTCAAAAAACCAATGTGCACTAAGTGCACCCATTGCACCTCAAAAACCAAGGTGCAATAAGTGTACCCATTGCACCTCAAAAAAACAAGGTGCAATAAGTGCACCCATTGCACCTCAGAAAACCAAGGTGCAATAAGTGCATCCCAGAAAACCAAGGTGCAATAAATGCACCCATTGTGCCTCAAAAACCCAAGGTGCAATAAATGCACCTATTGCGCCTCAGAAAACCAAGATGCAATAAGTGCAGCCCATAAAACCAAGGTGCAATAAGTGCACCCACTGCACCTCAAAAACCAAGGTGCAAAAAGTGTACCCACTGCGCCTCAAAAAAACAAGGTGCAATAAGTGCACCCATTGCATCTCAAAAAAACCAAGGTGCAATAAATGCACCCATTGCACCTCAGAAAACCAAGGTGCAATAAGTGCACCCATTGTGCCTCAAAAAGCCAAGGTTCAAGAAGTGCCATTGCACCTCAAAAAACCAGGGTGCAATAAGTGTACCCATTGCACCTCAGAAAACTAAGCCTGGTTGTGCATGTAAATGGGGGAAATAGGAAAGTTAAAGGTCCATTTTCTCATTTGCTTGTCTAGACCATTTGTGCAAATGGAGGACCAGATCAGCAGGCTCTCACTGAAGTCAGCAGGGCTCTGCTGATTTACAGAAGCGGAGGGTCAAGGCCACTGAGTCTCTTGAACTTCAGTAGTTCAACATGTATTTTAGCTGGTGCATCAGTTGTTCCCATCTCTAAAATCTTACTGTGAACCTTTGAAATTCTCTTTGCATAAGTCAGTCAAGTGTTGGCAAATGGAAAAAGAACCTCTCGAGCACATGTATCCAGGTAATGCATGCATTTCTGTTACAAAACCTGTGTTGTTTATTACTTTCTAGATGCCATTTGGAGCTATAGACTTCCATACACCCTGGCACAAATTGTATGTCAACTGTGCTGATGTGCTGCTTTCTCTTTCTGCTTTTCAGTGGCCATGTACAAAGAGCCTTCTCTCCACGATCTCACAGAGTTTTCAAGATCTGGGAGCGGGACCCCGACAAAAAGCAGAAGTGTTTCGGGAGTGTTAAACGGGGGTAAATCCATGAGCCAGAACGAATCGACGTAGCCAGGTTCAGGCAAGCCAAGTGCTCTGTCAAAGGAAACTTACCTCGGGATGCAGTTGAATTCTTACTAGCAGTCTTTCATCCAAAAGTTCAGTCGTCAGGACAAGCCACCGAACTTGCATAGATCACTTGTTTTATCAGCCATTAGATCTTCTGGTTGTCAAAGGATATATCCCAATAATGTAGAAGATGCTTGTGCATATCATGAGGCACTTGAATAGCCAGCAAAACATACCTGCGGAATAACTCTCGGAGAAGAATTGTCCAGCTCTCTCTTTCTCTCTCTCTCTTTCTCTCTCTATGCTTTGTGGAAAACTAAACTAAACATTTTGCAGCATTCACTGCTGATAAGAATTTGCTTTCCAACTAAGAAAAAAAAAAAAAAAAAAAGACCACTTTTGCTCTTCAAAGGAAATTTTAATGCTTATATGTTTTATAGGGGCAAACACAAATAATGTAAACTCTGTTGTTTTCTTGGCTTACCGTTTTATATCTAAGGCTTGATAAAAAAAAAAATGTGTCCTTTAATTTGGAATAGTGCAACTTTCTGCGTTCTGAACTCCAATGGGTCTTTAAAGCTGTATCTTTCAAAACATAATCGATTCAGGGTTGGAACTGAGAGTCGGTGTCTCAGCCTCAAGCAAACAGTGTTCTTGTGATTTTAAACACAACGAAATATAAAATTTTTATAGATTTGTAGTATTCTGGTCAAGTTCTTGTGCTGACCCCAGTCTGTAGGAATTGAATTGTTTTATTAACCCGAGTCAGTGGAAGATAACACACAGGGAGAAGACTATCCCCCAATGTAGCTTTCTCTTAATTCCATTTTGTGTGTCATGTTAAACTATTGTCGTGGCTTCTTTTCTAAAGACAGAAACTGTGGAATTAAGGTGACTTAATTTTTTTACGAGAAACGTCTTATTTGTAAAAGTCCTTCTTTCACTGTAATGGGCACGTGAATATTGTGTAGGAGGAAGCGTTAGGATCGGTTACCCCTAAACAACGTATACTTATACATGCTATTGGGAAGGGAAAAAAAAAAAATCGTTTAAAAAATTTAGTTAGGTTTCCATTTAGGTCATCGTATCTGTTGCATGGGAGAAAGTTGGAATATGGGCCTAGAGTTGCATGACGTGTAAGATTTTGTGCGTTAATCATCGTTGGATTCTGTGCTCCAAAACTGACATCGTTCTGTGCAAGCAGGTTTCTGCCTTGTGCAAGAGTTGTTATATTATTTGTTGTATACACACCCATGCACTGAATAAACTATTTATATTAAGATGTACTTTTTAAAAAAGTTTGCTGATTTATTATGTGATGGAGAGCCTCAATTTTGCTGGGGGCGGGGGAGATGATATGTGCATATGATGAGCGTTATTACATGTTTTATGTCGAATGTTAAGTATTTTTAAGTATCGTTTTATGCGAGGGGGTTTGCCTCTGTAAAGCCAAGCCCTATCAAGTGCTTCCACTTGGGATGCTTTCTGGATCCATTCTTTTCTATCCAGCCGAAACGGCAAACTAATTAGCGGTGCATCACCCGATAAGCTCCCCTGCTGGACTCTCCCAAGACGGCTGTGTTTGGGACCCACCCTATAAGCCCCATATCCTTTTAGCTTCCCTGGGTTGCAGAAGACTCTTGCTTCTCTGGCCCATTTCTTTGGTGAGAGGATTTGCACACCCAAATCTATTCAATGAGTCTAGAGAGGCCACCCACCCAACACAGACGTGGTTACAGTCTCACACAAATACTGCCCATTCCCAACAAGCGTCTCCCGTGAGAATTTAACTCCCCGAGGCCTGCTGACATGCTATTCAAGATTAAAACAAGACGTATTAATACTTCAGACCTATCAGTCATACATATCGATAATCTCTCTCACCTTCTCCCCACTCAGGAACCCTAATACTCTTCGGATGAACTACAGCAACCCTCTGAAAACTAGGGACATGGGGCAAAAATACAGGGGTATTATAACATTTCAGGGACATGCTTCTGCATTTTCAATTTCAAAGCAAATAAAGTTGACCGCTTTTGGGGAGTTGTATATTGCTTCTCATTGATTTCTCTATCAAATTTACTCAGGTGCATGCAAATACATTGGTTCGAGGTCCAGCCACCTACTCATCCATTTTTGGCTGTATTTCAGCTACATTTATGTCCTTCCCTGCACCTGGGAAAAACACTCCACTGGCTTTGGGGGCACTCAGCTTTTTACTTCCCCTTCCTGAAGTGTCCCCCTAGTTTCTACCACTGACATCAGCCTCTGACTGTGTTCAATAGACCAACCACCAGCGTTTCAGCTGCTGGGGCTTTGGGGCAGCCGTGGATTGAAAATCTTCCAAATGAAGAGGCAAATTTGGAAGCAGAGAGAGAAAAGTAAGACTTTTCTCAGAGGTGGCAGATGACAGGACAAGGAGCAATGGGCTCAAGTTGCAGCAAGGGAAGTTGAGGTTGGCTATTAGGAAGAATTTTCCCACTAGGAGGGTGGTGAAGCACTGGGACAGGTTACCCAGAGAGGTGGTGCAGTCTCCATCCTTGGAAGTTTTTAAGACCCAGCTAGACAAAGCCTTGGCTGGGATGATGTAGTTGGGGCTGATCCTGCTTGGAGCAGGGGGTTGGACTGGATGTGACCTCCTGCAGTCCCCTCCAACCCTTGTTTTCTATGAGTCTATGATAACGAGAACTTAGCAGCTTCATCTAGAAATTGAGGACCGCTGCTAAATTACCTGTGAAGCTCCCTCCACTGAGGACTTGCTCCCTACTATGCAGTTTGGCTTATCCAGACAAAGCTTCCTCAATTGTTTGAGAGCTGCTCCTTGCTCATGCCGATCGGTCTATAAAACATGCTTATAAGCGCCATCCAAGTCTAGTTAGTTAAGGCTCTCCCCTGCAGAATAAGCAGCTGTGTGCTGAGCACTGAAAACTGGATTTAAGGTTCAATTGCTCTTCAAAGTCAGTCGGAGCAGGGTGCCTAACCTGCTTAGCCAGTCTGGCAACTCCCAAGGGCCCTCTCTGCAAAGAGATGCTTTTGCAAACCTGGCCTGAAAAAGCAATACACTGACTTGTAATGCATGTAAAGGACAAAAGGTATCTGCCTCCCCAAACCACACGGCCTTCTCGTTGTCTTTTAAAAGGCACAGTCCAGCCCTCTGTACTAGGAAGCCTGTCTCACACTACCTGAGGACTAAAGGCCCAGTTGCATCTCACAGCACATCATACTGGTGTGAGCCACTATCACATCCAGCTGCCTTTCATTGTCATGACCAGGTACCTGCTGTTAACACCTGGGACACCTGGATGTGGCCTTTTATAAAAGGCCCAGAGCCCAACTTGAACTCATCTGCCTCTGGAGGTCATATAATAGGCCACCTTAATCATATTGCCATCAGCATGCAAAAAAGGAGCCATCAAGCAGGTAACACGCACAGAAACCAGGCAGTAAAACACCTCCCATGTAGAGGGTTTTTTTTAAACCCATTTTGTTGCCTAGAAAAATGCAACTGAATGGACATAAATAAAGTGATTATGAAAGTTAATACAATTGAGGTGAGACATCTATCCTATAATCACTGCTAAGTGCACAGCTCAGTGCATTACTCAAGGCATTAGTTAGTTGAAAGCTGGTAGCATCATGTGGACTAAAAAGAAAGTGTATGCCATTGGGCCTGGGGATGGCGTCCATTTAGTCGGGTAGCATCAGGGACCTTGTCTTTCTGACATTATCAAATGCAGTTGTACCTTAGAGGACCCCCTCCATCTCTGCCCTCTGCTCTGCATAACCCACTGTTTTGGGGTTATTTTTAATGCAGTTAAGCAGGGTTGGTTTATTTTTTTCCCCCAAAAAAGTGAGCTCTCTGCTTGCTTAACTGAGCAGCTGACTTTTCAAGCAGCTCAGACCCTTGGGGGGCCCAGCATTGTGTTAAAAAAAAAATTGCTCATAAAAGGTCACAGTAGGACTGCAATACCTGAGAGCTAGCCCCGGGCACTTGTGAGTGTCTCACCCTGACAGCAGGATTTTTCAACAGTGACTAACTGACTAATTTAGAAGCAGTAGCTTCCCCCCAAAAACCAACGGGGACTTTGGACTTGCTGTATATTAAATATGAGTGACATCCATCAAGGCAGGGGGATTTTTCCCCCCCTTTGCTGAACAGCTGAAGCGGCAGGTCTGAACTACTACTAAAAAGTGTGAAATCAGATTATTTTCAGATCATAAACTTTCTTAATTGGCAACCCTGACAAAATAAACCCTCAGGAGGATTCCCAGGCGGCTCGCGAGCCTTCGTTTCTCTGACTTAAGAGCAAATAACAGGCCTGAAGGCTCCTGCGATCAGGCATGCCCAAGCCGAGAGGAGGACCTCTCCAGAGGTGTAGCTTTCAGAGCAGGTAAGCTGAGCGTGCGTGCATGCACGTGTGTGTTCACAACCTGCTTTGAGTCTTTGCTCAGTAACGCTGGTTCCTTTACAAGGGCCAGGTGTTTTGTTTAGAAGGGAAGAAAATACACTTTGAGGTCTCCAAGACATGAGCAAAAGGAGAATCTCCATAAGCTGCTTAGTCAACCAGACAAGGCCCTTATCTCGTATGCTGGGGGTGGGATTTCAAAGGATCCCTCAATTGGAGTGGGGCACAGAGGTCCTGCCGGCTCTCTGGAGAAACCCCAGCTGCCAACAAGCCACAATCGAGCCAGAAGCTGCTGCAGATCATGCAACGTGACACATGCACGTCTGCTAATCTTACCTGTCCAGTCGCTTGTCTTCTGGCTGCATCCCAAGCCCTGTCTTGCATCTCACTGGGATCTACTGGGATCGAAAACCTTCCAAGCCAGGGCTGCTGTATCTGTCCGTGACGTCCTTCGGTCTCTTCTTGGGCCTGCAGGGCACACAGCATGTGTTGAAGGCAGGAGAGATGAATATTGCTCTTGCTTTAAAGTGTGCATAGGGGAGAAGGACTTACCACTCAGGGGCATGCACCAGCTGAGCCAGTGTAATTCTTCCATCTGTCTGCTACTACCCCAGGGATAAATCACAAGGGTTTACCCCCGAACGAAACAGGTGGTACATCATTGCATTTTAGTGCCTGCTCCCTTTGGGACAGCACAGATGAGCAAAACAGTTATGGTAGAGTCAACCCTAAGTCTTGCCCCTTCCCCTGCCCACTCCACCTGCAGATGCAAAACTGGTTTAAATTGTTAAAGGGGCCCAAAGAAATCCCCTCCCCTCCCCTCTTTCAAAGCCACACCCGTGGGCTTTGCCCAGGTGAAAGATTTCATTCCAAAATTTCCCTCATCCCCCAGGCTCCTACTTTTGTGCCTGGGCAACGTTTTTCCCAAACACACTTGGCCCCTAAATCCCATTTCTGAATACGAGTTGGGCAATGGCAGGCAGTGCGAATCAGGCTCCGTCTGTTCCCAAGCTCGCTTCTGTCTGAGACGCTCCTGGACATCTCACTCCAGGTCATTTGGGGGCTTTTGAAAATGTGCATGCCATCACTATGATGCATTGAAACACAGCCCAGGTCTTCTCGAAGATCACCACCCTGTTTCCTTACTTAATTGAAATTCTTCCCTTAAGTGTACTCTCAAGAGAGCTTCAAGGTGAAATGTTTGCCATCATTTAATAGCCAGGGATGGCAAAGTTTGGGGTTGAGCGGCCTTGATCCAGAACCTGCTGTGAGCCTCGGTGGAAGAGCCCCGGCACGCCGTCTATACTAGGGTCTGAGCGCTGGTACATCTGTGTCCCTGCTAGCACTCGCTGAAATGCAGGTGCATAAGTTTTTCTACAACCAAAAAAAAAATGCCCTCCTTGCCAATCACGGTTGACTGGTCTAGTATAGACGCAACCCACAATTTCACAGCGGGAGAGCAATTTCTCAGTGGGAAAATGTCATCAGTGTTTTTAATCAAAATCTCGCAGTTCAGCTACATAAGCTGGGGGAGCGGTGATTATTCATTTAAGACCTTTTTTTTTTTGCCTGGCTTCCATTAGCACCTGCTTACCAAGAGCCCTGGTTAAAAATAGCTCCATCGAGGCAGGTCCGAGCAGGGAGAGCGTTGCTCCCGGGAGTTCAGCATCTCTGGTGTTGGTGACACTGAGGGCCCTCGTGTAGACAGGCCCGGGCGGCTGCCAGTCTCTGCAAGTGTGCCCGTGTCTGACCCTGATTGGAGCATCCCTGGACAGCACCGTGGTCCAACTGAGGTGCTGATAACCTATGCAACACTTGCCAGCTTGTACGTCTTTCACCGCTAAGTATTTAGTGCAATCTGCTGCGGGCAGCGCCAGAAGGCGGCTTGCCAGGCAGATAAGCCCTACCCCCAAAATCCTTGTGTTGCGATTAGGACTGTCTGCTGTCCCTGTGGCTGTCACCTCCGCACTGCCATGCAGGAATTTGCCTCCCAAGACCTGCCGTCCCAGATAAGATTAAATTCCCTGCCCGACTTCCAGGCTTTGCTGCAAGCCTCAAAGGGGCACATGCTGCTCCGCGCTGGGAGAAAGCTGGGCTGCCCGTACCTGAGTCCAGAAACAGATCGAATAGGAACAAGTCTGGATGGACCCCCGCGTTGTAGAGGGCACCCTCACCTCCTACCCCAGGCTTTAATTGCAGCTCTTTCTTTGGATAATGACTTTCCCCAAGTTCCTGCTTCCTAGAGGAGGAAGAAAGACATTCCCAGGCATTTTCCAACAGCTGCATTCATGGCCCCATTCAAGTGAGCGTGTACCTAGGAGCTTATGTGGAAAGCACCAGTACCACGGGAGATACCTGTGTGAAGGTATGTGCTTCCATGGGGGGGGGAGTTTACACCCTTTAAGCAACAGCTTCTCTCTCTGGGACAACATAGCATGGCACGATGATGCTCAAGCTCCAGCCTGCGGGCCAAATCTGGCCTGCGAGAGCAAATCCCCTGGCTCACAGGTGTTCCCACAGCTCCAAACATTTGGTGGTGGGGGAGTGGGGGGGCAGCATTAATTGCTGCTTCCCTGCTGCCCGATCTCTGGACTTGTGCACTGGCTGTGGCCCAGGGACTAACTCCACAGGGCCACAGGCTGCCACGATGCAGACAGCTCAAGGTGCAAAGGATCTGCTGAAGTCAACGGTGTTCATCTTGCTCTCATGAAAGAAGATGTTTGTGGGTGAAGATCATGGCACAAATGATGCACTGAGGACCCTGACTAAGGAGAGGGAGGGCAGGTGCTTAGCTGGCTTGCAATGGCAGGTTGTTAGGGCATGGGGACACTGGGAGGAATGAAGGAGCAGAAAAAGCAAGCAAGGAACTTGATGAAGGGGGCAGATTCAGGACGCAGACCGGGCTGCAGGCCAGGACAAGCAGCCAACACTTGTTGCATTAATCCAGGTGAGGATGGAGAGATTGCAGGGAGAATGCCTGCTCATGTAAAGATCAATGTTAGTAGCTGAAAAAGGTGCCAGAGAGGTCAAGACGACAGGAGTCAAATTGGAGCAATGACCAGGGCACAGACAGAGGTAGTTAGCCAAGTTATTCTGAAGTCAGGGTAGGGCTGTACCTTTTAAGACTAACTAGATAGATAGCTAGATAGATAGCTAGATAGATATAGAGCATAAGCTTTCATGAACCACAGTTTACTTCAATAGGACCTGGGGGTGACAGGGGACAAGAAGATGGGTTTGAGCCAGCAGTGTGCCCTTGCTGCCAAAAAGGTGAATGGCATCCTGGGCTGCACTGGCCAAAGCGTTGCAGCAGATCGAGGGAAGTGATTCTTCGCTCTATTCAGCACCAGGGAGGCCACATCTGGAGTCCTGTGTCCAGTTGTGGACCCCCACTACAGAAAGGATGTGGATGCATTGGAGAGAGTCCAGTGGAGTGTAATGAAAATGGTTAGGGAGCTGGGGACATGACTGGTGAGGAGAGGCTGAGGGAACTGGGCTGATTTAGTCTGGAGAGAGAAGAAAAGATGGAGGGGCGGGTTGCAAAGAGGATGGAGCTGGGCTGTGGTGGCAGATGGCAGACAAGGAGCAATGGGCTCAAATTGCAGGAAGGGAAGTTTATCCCTTCTTGCTATAAAATCCATTATACAAATCGTTATCCAAAAAGCACATTTAAGAAGACCCATGCAATAATCATCACACTTGGGTAGGCTTTATGCTCAGAGCACATCTCAGCTATTATGAGCCCAGGCTTGAAGTCTGGCTCCAGGGTGCTTGCAGAGCCAGAAATGGGTTTCTCCACCAATGAGTTCATATAATAAACTACAAGGCATCGCCCTTTTCAGACAGTGAAATGGAGCAAAAGTCTCAGGCTGTTGAGTGGGAAGTTTCTTCAGAGGATGGGATTATTAAGCATCTTCCTATTCCTCCCGCCCTTTCGGTCACAGCCTGTGAAGGGGTGCTCAGGCTGCTGACGACTCTGCCCTGTGTTGTCACAACAGCGGTGCAACGTAGCACCCGAGGAAACACACGCTGGCTGTGGGCTGGCCAACTAACCCAAAAAACATCTTTAGCTGCAAATACACCAGAGCCAGTTGCCACCTCCATCTCTGCCCATCTCTCCCTTTTATGTGCGTCTCTCCAGCAGAGATAAAACCAACGATATCTCCTGCCCTGGCAGCTCAGCTGTCTTTGGCTCTTCTACAGAAACAATCAAATGCATCCTAGCTCCAGATTTTTGGGCTCTGTTTAAAATATACTGTGATTGTGTCATCTTGGTGTGTTGGACCAGTGTATTTTGTCCCCCCGCGCTGCATCAGAAAGCAATCTGTGACTCAAAAATCACAGGAGATCGGGTCAGAACTTGCCCTGATATAACTTGATGGAGGTCCGCGGAAGTCACTGATGCTGGGATTGATTTCCACCAGCTCAGGAAGTGACAAGGGCTCTTTCTACGGCCTCTCCATTCCTCATACAAAGTAAATGTCGGGAGAAGAGCACCATTGGGTTTCAAAAGCAGAGCACGGTTGCAGCAAGACAAAGTTCCCATTTCCAGGAGATGAATTCACTTCCAAGGAACTAAACTGTACAGCCCAATGGTACAGTTTCCAATGCGTTTCACAGGCTCATCCCTTTCTTGGAAATGTTTTGACAACTTAAAAAAATGTAACCTAGAACATTTTTCTACTGCTAAGTATGTCTCAAGAAGTTCTGAAGTTGGGTTCAGTTCCAATAAATTTCTCTAAATTTGGGTGATTATTTCTAGCCACTTGATGCCTGTTGGTATTAAAAATGGGCTGGAGAGTTCATGAGAAAAAGGCCCTCTATGGAAATATCCACTACTTCCTGCACTGGATTTGGCCAGAAATGCTGCAAGAACAGTGCTATTTCAGTAAGTCCAATCCCAGCCCAAACTCCAAAATGCGGTGACTGGAAAAATAGAGTCTCATGCTCTTCCCACTTGCCCAACTACGTTTCCATTGACTTCAGTGGAGTCGACTCAGATTATCCCTACAGAGCAGTTGTGATTCAATCCAGCTTGACTTCGGAGTAAGAACCCGGGGCCAGAGCCAGGTGCTCCCTACAGGGATGAGTTATTTTATCAGAGCCAGTTCAACCCATCCTGTCAATGGTTTCTAAGCAAACGTCGGGGAGCTGAGCCACTGTTCCAAACAAATTCAATGAGGATCTGCTTTATTTTAATGCAACTTCAAAAGGCTGAGATCATGCAGAAAGATGAGTCTTCATTACCAAACTATTTCATGCTTAATGTAATTCTATTAGCAACTAATCGCTCTGACCGGAGCCCACCCGCACAAGCAGTCAATACTAGTATTTCCATTGCAATATAGATGGTATTTTGCAAGGAAGAAAAATGCTGGGAACTGCTGGTCCATTATAGAGCCAGCTGTGGCCGAACGGCCTGGGTGCCATTCCAGAAATGGCATGCAAAGGTGTCTTGCAATGGCTCCTTTCAATCCCTTGATCATATGGTGGCTGTGCTTATGGGCAGGGCCACTTGCTTCCTACTAGACAAGCCCAAGGACTGCTGTAAATAACACCAGCATGCAACTTAATGCAGAGAGCTGATACTTTACCAAAGACTGATTTGGATTCAGGGTACCATACACACACACACATACACTCATATTCTTCCTGCCAGAACCCCTTGGTTACTCCAGCAGTGGGGTTAGTGCGTTGGCTATATTTGCCTCTACATTAGCACAACACCGCCAAAGACCATCGATGTTATCTTCACTTGGGGCCAGACTGGACCCATGGTGCAGAGCAAAACAGTCTCACCGAACCTGAAACACTGGTCGGCCAGGGACAAAGTTATGGTAACTCTTAACTGTTTTACTTGAGTGGAGGCAGGGGAAGGAGACTTGGAGCACATGAATATGCATCGGTTGTTACAAACTATGAAGGAGACTTAGCGCACATGAATATGCATCGGTTGTTACAAACTAATTGCTATTGTTTCATTCTCTGGTAGCAACACAAGTTAGCTAAATCGCTGTAACATTACCCCAGAAGAAAACTGAGTTAAAGGTGCATCAGGTTTGCGGATGTTGGTTGTAGCCGTGTTGGTCTAAGGACATAGGCAGACAAGGTTCTTTGGGTCAATGTGATACCTTTTGTTAGACCAACTAAATAGTCGGAAAAAGTGTTCTTTGCTATTTAGTTGGCCTAATAAAAGATATCGCATTGACCCAAAGAACCCTGTCTGCCATCAGTTCTGCTACACTGGTCTCACTGCTCTCTCGTTTCCCCTTCTAAGAGCAGTCAAAAGCAGTCTTTAGAAGCACTACATCAC
>NW_005842479.1:927630-931128 GCF_000455745.1 Alligator sinensis
GGGGGGGTGGGGGGGGGTTGCAGATCCCATCAGAAAGTTTCACTTTAACAGGAGCATCCAAATTTGAAACGCGTTTCACATTAACCAGCAAAACTGAAATAGTAAATTCTTCCTCCACGTTAGCAGCTGGAACAGAGTTTAGGAATCCCATTCCAAACCCTACCGGACTGACTATTGAATAAGGATGACTGCTTTCACTTTAGGCAAATCTATAGCCATTGATAGTCCTATTTGTTCTATATATGTTAGTCTCTTCTACCAAAACTGAAATGATGACAGTCCAAGTTTGCCAAGTGCCGATTGATCTCAGATCCAGTGAAGTCAATGGGAACTACAGACATTTATAACCTGATCCAAAGCCGATTTCAAAGCAATGGGGATCTTTTCAAAAGCCACTGAATTAGGTCATCCCCACCTTGCAGAATCAAGCTCTGAATGTATATCAGGTCTGTGAGCGGACAAATTTAGAAACTGCTGGAACAAACATGACGTGATACGCTAGCTTGCTGTGTTGGTGACACCGCCCAGAAGTGCAGAGGAAGTAAATTATTCCCTTGTAGAAGTTTTGTGACTCTTTTGGCAGATATCCCCGAGGTATAATGTTTTCGCCTGCAAATATTACACAGCAGGTCACTGGTCTTAATCTCTTCTGCAAATCTCAACCTCAACATTTCAAAAAAACACAACTAGAAATCTACATTTATCCACGCACACATTTGCTCTAGGATAATTTTGTTGATGAGATTTAAATATCCTCCCCAAATAAGTACACCTACTTTCTTTGCTGATCTAATTGCGGGTGTACACTGTATGCACAAGTAGATGATATCTAGTTTATGTTCTGTGCAGTGCACCGAAGGCAATGGTGCCAACACATGCAGTTTTATTGCTAGTCTTGCAAGTCGTCTATGTTTTTCTTAAAGACCTTGTTTGTGGAGTCCTGGGATGGGAACCTCAGCGGTCATAAAAAAATGAACAGACAGACAAGTTTCTGCTGTCGTGTTTGCCCAGTAAAGCTTGAAAGCAGAAGGCTAAGGGCTCAAACAATAAATGCTAAAGGCTCAAACAATAAATGGCAAAAAAAATTTAAAAGATTATTTTTAAAATTGGAGGCTTGGGTAACATGCCACATGATTTGTGGATGCAAGGAAGCACCCCACAGGGCGGAGATCTAGAAGAGGGATGAGTGTCTATTGTGTCTCTCTCAGGGCAGATCTTTACCTGGTGCCACCGCCCTATACCAGAGTCCGTGCAGCGATGACTAACTAAAACCAGCTCAGGATCCGTAGCCATAAAGCAGGCAAGGATCAGATCACGTAGGCACCTTCCCTGCTCCTGATGCCAGACTCCGAGCCTGCTGTAGGTGCTTATGAGCAGCTGGTATTGGAGGAGATGCCAAGAATAAAAGAATCTCTCAGGCCACATGGGGACATAGTTCTGCGAGAGCTGATGAATGGCTTACTGCAAAAAGAGTTTGCTCTGGAACAAATTGTTCAGCTTTTTTATATATAAGCCCATGCAACCATGTTTTTATCTATATATATATATCTTGGCCTCAGAGGCCTGCCATTATACTCTAAACAAAAATTGCTCTGGGATTAATGTTCTTTAGCATAATAAGAATGAAAAAAAATATATATATATAATTAAAGAATAATTAATTTTATATATATATATATATAATGTTCTTTTTAGCATAATAAATATATATATAATATATAGATAGATATAATATGTATCTATATATTACAGTATATCAATTGTATAATTAATGTTCTTTAGCATAATGAGAATATATATAATCTTATTTAGCATAATAAATATATATATATATATATATATATATATGTATGTATGTATATGTATATATATATTCTTATTATGCTGAAGAACATTAATGCCAGAGCAATTTTTATTTAGAGTAGTATTGGGGGGTGCTAATGGGCACCAAAAGGAGAAGGTGAAAATTCATGGCTGGATGGAAAAGATTTTGCCCAAGATGCAATAAAAAGAAACAAAGAGGAGGCTTTAAAAGCATCAACAGAACGGAGTAATGTGACCAAAGCGCTTGTGGAGACTATTACATTTTGCCGCTTAAAGCCCCTTGCTGGCATTTTATTACCATGGGGCACCTCTGAAAACTCTGTGCATCTTACTTGCTATTTTATTTCCCTCTTTTTCTCAAGTCACAATGTCGCTACAACACGAACCTCTCCAGGCCTGTCCTATCACGTCCTAATTAATTCTTCCCCGTTGCACAGAGCAACGCTGCCAAGACTGGGACCGAATGTTGTTTTCAGCACTCGAGGCACCGTCCTCCAGAGTGAAAGAAGAACCACAGAGGACGCCCATTTTGAACAACAAAAGCAGTCATGCTGCCGAGCGCCCAGATTCAGAGAGTGTTATGATTGTGACTGTAATACCTCTAAGCACAACACTTAAAAGCATCTTACAGGAAACACACACCCTGTGTGGGTATCTGAAGAATTAGAAATGACAAAGCAAGAACCACTTTGCATTCGATGTAAAGTCATTGTGAGTGTTACGGTTAGCTGCAGGAACTTTTGTATTTCAAGACCTATTTCAAATATCACTCTGACTTCCTAGAACCATTCATGACCAAAAAAAACCCCAAACCACCCAAACACGAAACCCAACAATTGAATTATTTTTGTCTGTATTGAAACAATGTAGCACCACTTGTCCAATCAATCACAATTAAGCAATTACAAGACCATTTTAGGCTGGACATAAGGAAAAATTTCTTTATGGTCTGAGCCCCCAAGACCTGGAATAGACTCCCTCCAGAAGCGGTGCAGGCACCTTCTGGACTCATTCAAGAAATGCTTGGATGCTTGCTGGGGTCCTTTGACCCGAGCTGACTTCCTGCCCCTGGGACAGGGGCTGGACCTGATGATCTTCAAGGTCCTTTCCAGCCCTAGCATCTATTAAATCTATGAAATTAACTCAAACTTTGAATGCAATGCCACAATGGATGATGATGACATATTATTATTATTATTATTAGACCTAGATTTCCATTACATTTTAGCTGAGCTTAAAAAATAACACGGCCAAATCTTTTTGGAAGGATAAATCGGTATTTGATCCTTAACAAAGGGGCAGTTTCAAATGATCCTGGGCAGGTTGCTTTTAATACGGGCTCAAATTGACCAAGGCACGGTCGTTTCGGTTCCACAAAACCAGGACCTCAAGGATTCGTTTTTATCTACAAAACAAAATGACTCTGGGTCTAAGACAGACCCTGAACTAAGATGTTAATACAAATTCAGTTGTAGTCTAAAAGCAGTCAAGGGTGAAGGTAGGTGAGCCCCACAGGCTGTTATAAGTAGGTCTTCTCCCTCTCTCTCTCCAGGTAATGAATTTGAGTGAGCTGTGTAAACTCGGTGTCTATGAAAGGAGGAGATTACCTCCCATTTAGATGACAAATCCTTCCTATCTGTTTGATTTCCTAATCAAGACTAATCAATATTTTTT
>NW_005842479.1:931138-940427 GCF_000455745.1 Alligator sinensis
CAGAGGCTATTCTAACCCATCTGTCAGTAGGACCCTATCTAAAAGCCCCATTTATTCAAAGAAATGGACCCTAATATGCCCCCAGAAAAGCTGCTGTGCTTTGCCAGGTCCCCTTCTAGCTAAGTATTAAAGCAACCAGCCTGAGATCGGTCTGTGATGGGACCCTGTGCTTGCTGTCTCCATCTCTCGCTTCGGCCTCCTTGCAATAGTGCCAACTACTGTGTTAATAGACAGTCGGGTGAGCACAGACCTGGACAAGCCATGTTCCTCACCAGGTCAGCTCAGATTAATACCCTGCCTTCCTCAAGTGAGTGTTTAATACAGATAGAAGGGCTTTAACGAGTCCATTTGAAACAAAAGATGTTAATTGAGTTTCAACAACTCCACTCCAAGGGCTACACTTCCCCTGTGAATCATTCAAGCACAGCTGCAAGACGGGGAAAGAAGGCACTTCTGCTTGAAGTATCCAAGTAATGCAAATCGAGATGAGGCATTTGGAGGGCCTTGGCATTATTGGCTTCTCCTGCCAGGCAAAGTAGAAGGTAACACACATAATCAGTACTTCCCAATGGGGATCGGGTTGTTCTGGGCACCCTTTGTAGAGGTCTGTGACTCTTTACGCAAGAACTGCATTGGGAGAAAGAAATCGGAGAGCGTGGAGTTAAAGTAACATTGCAGCTTAATGATGCCTAAGCAGGGCACGTCACATTCTTCATCACCGAAACGCTGCGGTTTATAAAACAGAGGTGGCATGCGGTGAAGTCGATGTAGAAGGGAAGCAACAGACCTCTCCCGATCCAAATCAAGGAGCGCCGCGCTGCAAACGCAGTGGTGATCCATCACACTGGGAGCTGGGGCCCATGCGGAGGACGACCGGGTATCATTCATGTCACTGTGCAGGATCACAGTACGCTTTGATGAGAGAGCTGTTAAATAGAAAGGAAAGGAAAATGGACAGGTCTCTCTTTGCAGGGAGGTGCATTATGGTCAAAATGTATTTGGTAGTGACTGGAGTGCAAGTGTTGTGAAAAGCAGTGTGTAATGACTCCTCACTCTCATCCCGCTGGGTTGTGGACCTTGGCTACATGCAGGGTGCAGAAGAAGGGAAGAAGGAGGAATAATGTTAACTAAAGGGATTTTTCGCTCACCAGATGTTCATCCTGGTAAGTAAGAAACAGAGGGAAAGGACAACATCGGGCAGGACGGTGTCGGATGGCTCATAGCCTCCAGCAGAAGTTTTCCTCAATTTGGGGGCAGTAGCTGAAGCCAGTGACATTTCTTAATTTTAAGAGGAACCCCTAGACAAGTGAACCCAGTCTGTATTACTGCCAAAAATACTCAGGCAAACAGCAAAATCCACCAGCACCTTTGGACCTCAGCTCTACAGATGTTTAGGTCACAACCTACCCAGCAAATACAACACCTGGTTAATAAGGCTCATCAGGAAACATTTAAAGCACCTCCATCATGGGAGGGCAAAAGCCAGATCTTAATCTTTACGGCAGAATAATCCATCAACTCCAATGAGCTGAGGTCCAACGTTGACTGTAAAATAGCTTTATCTAGAAACAAGTCACTTTATTGCTCAAGTAGCTCAGCCATTACCCAATGCCGAAGTATGTTAGCGTGTTCAATCTGTGAAATATTTTCAGATAACAAAATTAACCAGTTAAAAACGTAATTAATCCTCTTTCCATCCCAAATGATTTTGTAGGATGGAATTTGAAATGGTTTAACTTTTCTCCTTATTGTTTGCCTAACGCATCGATGAACTTTTCCTTCTCAGCCTCTTCCTACTTTAATTGTCTGAGCATCCAACCATCCCTTCTGATAATTAAGCAAGTTAATATTGTAGAGCAATCTTTAAAACTTATGGCTTTTCCTTATGAAGAAAAACGGTGGTTTTTTGTTGTTGTTGTTGATGTTGCAGTTCTCAAGCTTTATTTGATTGTACTAATTTAGAAAAGCAATTAATTTAGTCTGAAAAGGCTTCATAATTTAGTGCCCACCTGGAACCCAGGAACTGGTTGAGATTTAGTATTATTACTTCATTTTTCATAATAACATACCTAGCTTTTATGTAGCACTTGCCATCAGCAGATCTCAGAGGTGCTTTGCAAAGGAGGCCACTATCATAATCCCCATTTTATAGAGGCAAAGACCTAGGCACAGGAGAGGAAAGGGTTTGGCCAACCCCACCCAGAGGCCTAGAAGTGGAGCTAGGAGTAGGACATCCGGTTTCCCCAATCCCAGCCCTGAGCTCTACCCACAAGATGATAGTACCTAACCGAACATAGACTAGAAGATGCCATGTGTCCCCAACTGTTCTCACAGTTCAGAGCATGCAGTGAAGACAGAGATTTGTGCCTCTGAAACAGAGTAAGCCTCTGCAAATATTCATGCACAGCGTACACAAGAGCACCCGCCCCTGGGATTTCCACTCAGCCCAGCGCCAAACCCTTCTCCACGTAACAGTAGCCAAATTAATACCAGTGGGTGCATCTACATGGGGAATACATGTGACGCAATCAACTCCGGAGCAGTTTAAGCCGGAGTCAGCTGCTCCCGGGTGCAGCGTTTACATGTGCACCCAGGACAGCAGCAGTTTGAGCTGCAGTGGAGCAGCCCCGGGCTGACAGCAGGCTCCAGGGGTCGGTCCCGGGCTTCGGGTAGTGGAGGGGCTGGCTGGAGTGCGGAGCCACACAGCAGGTAGCCCCCACACTTTAGCACCTAGGGCCTGGAATAGACCCCCCCCAGAGGCGGTACTGTGGATACTTTCATAAAACACTTGGATGCCTATCTTTCTGGGATCATTTGATCCCTGCTGACTTCCTGCCCCTTGGGCAGCCGGCTGGACCTGATGATCTTGTGAGGTCCCTTCCAGCTCTAATGTCTATGAAATCTATGAAACCCTCGTGCCCCGGCCCACCCTGTCACCATCTACACATGCATGTTGTCGCACTGAATTACTCTGCCATAATATAGCGCCGTCCCTGGCAGTACTATCCCACAGTGGAGTTAATTCATTTACTGCACCCTAATACTGGGGCATGTGGAGACAGTGATGCTTTACTGTGGAGCTCATTAGTAGCACATGTGTTGGTCCGCCCAGTGGGTCTAACCGGGACAAACACAGGCCCGCTGAAACGTTTCAATGTGGCACACCGAGAAAACAACACTTTCTTCTGACAACAGCATCTGGAGACTTTATCAATTAAAAACAATCATCCTTTTTCATTAGCGCTATATGACACCCAATGGGGACACCGCAAAGGGTCTGTACTGATGATGACGCAAAAAGCAGGGAAGCTTGGCAGGAAGCAGGCATAAGGTACTCAAATGCAACATCATAAAATACTGGCTTCCTTTCTACCCAGGAGAGACCACAAAGAAACAACAAACTCTCCCCGTGCCTGAAGAAGGGTGTTTGTACCCAAAAGCTTGCAAAGAGCAATTTTTCCAACTATTTAGCTGGTCTAATAAAAGATATCGCATTTACCCGAAGAACTTTGTCTGCCTACATATGAAGTTGCAGGCTCTCAGCTGACAGCTATTCCAAGCTAGCAAATTAGAGGATATTGAGGAGAACAAGGGCCAAGGCCAGTTAGTTTTACTCATGAAAATGGTTCAGTGAAGCTATCTTCCTCTCCGGTGTCACACCACTGGACTTTCATCAGTGAAGCAAGCAGGGATTGACCTGAAATCTCCTAAAAGTCTGCTAGCTTGCTTTTTGGAGAAAGGTGTACAACAGAAGGAACCGTCACTGCCCAACCACGACGAGCTTTCTGAGATGATGAAAGTAAAGCAAAGCACCATCATTTTGATAAAGGAAATCATCACAAACAAGAAGGAGCCACTGTGGTCTCATGGGAACCTGTTCAAAGATTTCATAGAGTTCATAGACGTCAGGGCTGGAAGGGACTTCACGAGATCATCAGGTCCAGCCCCTGCCCAAGGGGCAGGAAGTCAGCTGGGGTCAGATCACCCCAGCAATTTAAGCATCCAAACGTTTCTTAAAGGTGTCCAGAGTAGGTGCTTGCACCACTTCTGCGGGGAGCCTATTCCAGACTCTGGACACTTGGATGCTAAAGAAGTTTTTCATTATGTCTAGTCTAAAACCGTCTTCCAGCAGTTTGTAACCACTAGACCTAGTCTTCCCTTGGGGTTCCCTGGTGAACAGATGTTCTCCCAGGTCCTGATGTGCATCCCTTATATATTTATAGGCTGCCACCAAGCCACCCCTGAGCCTTCAATTCTCCAGGTTGAAGAGTCCTATGCCTCTCAGCCTGTCCTCATAAGACCAACTCTCTTGACCTCTAACCATGCACATGACTCTCCTCTGGACTCTCTCAAGCTTCTCCACATCCCTTCTAAACTGTGGAGCCCAGAATTGGATGAATACTCCAGCTGTGGCCTCAGCAAGGCTGAGTGATGCAGGAGGATGACTTCTTGGGTCTTGCTTGAAATGCATTGGTAGATGCAAGCCAGAGTTTTATTTGCTTTGCTGGCTGTGGCATCACATTGGTGGCTCATGTTCATCTTGCAGTCAGTCATGACCCCCAAGTCTCTTTTGGTCAGAAATAAAGAAAACAAATTCTACCAGGGAACTGCAGATGGGTTTAGGCAGCCAATCCAGACTACAGGGGCAGTCCGAACTTGCCAGGGAAAGGTGAGAGTTGATAGGTGGTGTGGTTCAGCAAAATTAAAAGCATTTGTGCAGCTGTACTGGGAGAAAAAGATGGAGGAGAGAGAGTCTATGTAAGAAAGCCCAAGGCATGGGAATGTATGAACAATGACTCAAAAATGGATTGGATATTTAACTTGTTGAATGTGGGGCTGTTGAGAGAACCAAGGATTTTTCTCCTGGATACCTAAAATCTCCATTAAATACTGATAAAGGCTCAACCCATTTGGTTCGGGGTGATGCTATTCTCAGTCTAGATATCAAAGACAAAATGGATTCAGAATATCCATAGCAATGAAAAAGATTTTCCTACTCAGACTGGCTCACAAGAGAAATCACTCATGGTTACAGCGCAGCCAAAGAAAGTATGAAAAATGACAGGCATCTGAGCATGCCATGACTTGGAAGAGACAGCTCCAAGGCTGCTTTGAAGAGGGTTGGCTTCAATCAATGACTTATTTAGCACTTGAAAGGGGCAAAGACAAACAGCGACCTTGGGCTAAAAACACGTTACTGGCCTATGACTGAGAACAAGATTACTCTCTTATTTGTAAAACTCTCCTGCTAACTTATTAAGTCATTTAGACAAATTCCCGGCCTCCGTGTTAATGTGTGCTTAAAAGCTCTACGTCATGAACCAAGTACATTTCTCCGAACGGCCTGTAAACATCCTTGCAAATAAAGGTGGTCTCATTTGGATTCGGGCTTCTTCTGACACATGGTTAAAAGTACCATAAAACAAGTTTGATTTATTATTAATGAGGCCGGAAGAGAGGGTTATTTAAATGCAGCATTTTGGAATTTCTTTCTAGGGATCAATGCAGCCATTTACATAACAGTCCAGTACACAGGGCAAAACTATGAGGATCTGGAAGGGGGGGGGGAAAAAAGCTTTATTACAGAAAGTTTTAGTGATATTTAGCCAGCCTGTTAGTGGATTGGTGGAAAAGCAGATCATCGCCCTTCCTGGAAAGTAGACTTTGTTTAGCATAAGATAAAGGCAAAAACAGTTTGTGAGCATGTATGATTGTAGGCAGAACAAATGACTGTACATAGGCATTATTTTAAAAGCTTTTTTTCCCCCTATGTTCATCCTAAATTGGGCCTGGGAGCCTCAAACTGTGGTCTCCAGATTGATGCTTGACAAGGTCCTGGTTCCCTTCAGCTGAGCCGAATGAGATGAGAAGATGAGATCAGATCAGATTAGATGGGAAGACGAGATGAAGAAATGAGGGAGATGCTGGGCATCCGTTTCCTACGTACCTAGCAGGAACGTACACGGGACCGCACATGAGATGAGGGCAGTTTAGCTGCAAATAAAATGAGAAAGCTTGACTTCATTAATGAACTTGGCAGTTGCAGCTTAAATGAGTACTGCACCATGCACCAACAATAGGTTCAGCTGGCTCTTGAAAATAAACCACAATTGTTTAAATGGGGTATGGTGAGCACAGATACAGATATCAGGCTGCACTTCCGTAGTGTCTCAACAATAGGAGCTGCCTCTCATTTATATAAAGCTCACACCAGATTCACATCACAAGAACAAGAGGTGAAAATGCTCCTAGTTCCAGGGAGGCTCTGTTAGAAAATGCAGCAGAAGACTGTAGCCAGCCAGCCACTTTCTCAAGCTGAGCAAACACTACTGCTGTGGTTTTGGGCTTCAAGCCAACAGATGTTCATGAATCTCTGTGCTTTCATTTGCATGGTAAATGTTTGCAGAGCTGGGTCCTTGGTTATGGCAACCTTTATGGAACTCATTGTTTTCTCCACACAATCATCGACCAACTAAAGAAGGGTGAAGTTACACGTTACACTTAGATCATACTAAGGGCACTTAAAGCATGAATGTTTCCATGTTAAAGCTCCTTAATACATGCTAAGTGCCCTCTGAGTGAAAAGTGATGCCACTTTGGGTGAGGATTAACTCTGGGCCATGCTACCTTGCTTGTGTTAGGGTAACTTCAGTCTGCTCCATGGAGATCAAAGAAGCAATTTGCAGTCCTCCAGCATCCCAGGATGCACGTCTCTGAGCTGCCACCCCTCCCACAAGAGATTTGTTCTGTTGAGGGCAGCTATCAGACTGCTCAGGAAACCATGGCTTATAAGCAGCCATAATTTTTAGAACCACATGACCTTTCTAAAAACATCAGTGCACGATTAAAAAGCAACAGTTTTGGAATAAATGACTCTTGAAGTCTTGTCAGTCGGAATTAAAAAAAAAAATCCATAACCTACCCCCTTCAAATGCTTTTGGTGGGTGAAGGCTGAGTGTCAGAATCAAAAGCTCCTTGATGTGTTATGTGTTTGTACCGCACCAAGCAAGGGGGTCCTTGATCTCTGCCGAGAGCCCCACAGCACTACAATACACAGAAATCAGTAACAACCCTTGTTTGGAGACCTGAATGCTCCTAAAAATAGGCCTTTAGCACATTTTCTTGTTTGTCCATTTTTTTCTTTATAATTCTCTACTCTTTACAGATTTAAAGATTCACAGAAGTCGTGAGATCATCGGGTCCAGCTCCCTGCTCTGGGCAGGAAAGACGGCTAGGGTCAAAAAACCCCAGCAAGGTGTGCATCCAGTCCCCTTTTGAAGATTTTCACTGACAACAAATGATAATACTAAGAGCAAAGAGAATAAACTCAGATTACCTCTAGTCACTGAGTCCTTGAGAGCTACTTGTCTTTCTTCGGCAAATTCCTGAGTGGTGGAGGTCTCTGTCTCCCTATTAACACATGCTGGGATACACCCGCGACAGGGCACTTCTTATTGTATTACCATGCTGCAGCGTACATCTTGTTGCAGATGGCTATAACCACCACCATCACTTATATCCATGGACACAGGGTAAGTTTGTGCTCCAGCTGTAGGTATCATCTAGTTCAGGGGTGGGCAAAATGTGCCCCACGGGCCGGATGTGGCCCGCCAGGCCATTCTATCTGGCCCACGGGGCCCCTAAAAAATTTAGAAAGTTAATATTTATCTGCCTCTGGCTGCCCGTCATGCGGCCCTCGATCCCTTGCCAAAACTCAGTAAGTGACCCTCCGCCTGAAATAATTGCCTGCCCCTAATCTAGTTGTAGGCATGGCTGGGTTGTCAGTATGGGTAACAAAAGCAGAGAAGACAGCCGTCAGCGTGAGCTGTATAAGTCTAGGATCCTAAGTACACACTTGGGTCCTTAGCCCATGCTGACACCTGTGTTGCACATCTTCACTGCCCCCCTTGCTGGCATGACACCTCTGACTGCGGTGCGGGCGTATGCAGAGCACCGGCGAAGCACAGCGCCAGCTCCCGCTCCAAGGATCAGTGACATGCACCTGACAGCACCGCCTCCGGGCTCTTGTCACTTCAGCTCTCAGATTCATGGTGTAAACAAGCACCTAAGCAAAATCCGCAGAACTTGGTGATACATTGATCATGCAATTAGTCCATGTGATAATCCGTGCACACACAGGGGCTGAACTGAGGTTGCAAAGTCAAGCTTCAGACTGAAATTTCCGGGCACGATTTTTACCCGTGCAAAATGGATATGCCAGAGAAATTTAATATACGGTATTGTTCCCATTATAAGTCACCCTTGTGTATCAACTGACCTGACATTTTCAGGTTCAGTTTCAGGGGAAAACAGTTGTTCCCCATGAAGGAGCGGATAACTGCAAATGAAGACTTTGAACTGCTATTGTCCTTACAAAATCCCACAGAAGAATCCAGTCATCCAGGAAAGGACTGAAAGGGTTAAATGCACTGAAAACACTGCAATAAATACCGCACCCCCCAAAAAATAAATCCGACCTGGAATTTTTATGCAACGCAGAAAGGCCAGTCTGTAGAGGGCCTATGTAAAAATTATGATTTTTATGGTTGTTTTAGAGGAAAGACAGTCAGAACAATACTGCTCTTTACTGCCACAATGTGTATTTTATGCATGTTATAAATGCAGGAGTGGATCTTCCAACACTGTATTTGTTCAAGCCATCGTGATGGACCTTGTCCTGGCTAATGCTAAACAAAGCCTGCAGAATTAACTCGGTCAAATCCAGATGACATTTTATGTAACGGCACAAAAGGATGATGCAAAATGCACCCATAATTTTCAGTGTCACTGGAAATACTTCATCATTAGGGCAAGATTTTTAAGAGACTCCTTTAAAAGAATTGGGGCTTTAAGGGGGTACGTTGCAGAGACAGGTGGACGTGCACGAGGAAAACAGAGCTAAAGAGGAGGATGAGAGACACGCAGGAGAAGGTATGAGCCTCGATTCCTCTGTTTGTAATGCTGGGAATATTTCGGTAGCATCATCAATCATCTTCACATGCACGGTGTACACACGGAAGGGGAACCCTGTCCAGGAGCCAGGCAATTCCACTGTGACGCTGCCTACACTACGGAGCATATACGGAAACTCATGTAGCCTGAGATCCCATTTATCTTCCTTCTATTGGCCTCCGCTTCCTGGCTATCACGTTTGCATGGAGTTTCAACAGGGACAAATCCTAGGGACACGTGGGAGTGAAAAACTCATGAGCTCACTGGGTTTTGTTGCCTTTGTTGGCCTGAGATGGTTCTTGGGTAGAAGAGGAGGAACGACAAGTGCTGCTTCAGC
>NW_005842479.1:940458-963081 GCF_000455745.1 Alligator sinensis
TAAGTAAACCTTTATTTTCTAAAGCAGCAGCAGTAATTGCAATGAGGAGCCTCTGAGCTTCTCAGGCAAGACCAGGGGTCAGTGCTTGAGGCACTGCATTCACTGAGAAAGCACCTGTTCCCCACAGCTGAGCATTAAAGATACCGATAGGGCGGACCGGGGCTGTGTTGTGTCCGCGCACCACGACTGCGAGACTTGGGAGTTGCACGGAGCAGAGTGCCAAACCACACCAGGAAGGACCGGCACGCATCCGGCACGCTGCAGATGAGACTGAAAACAGGGCTGTCAAATGCAAATCAGCCCATCCTGAAACTGCAGCTCCAATAACAGTTCAGACGCAACCTCCCTTTGCGATGTGAACTCTGCACAACGCTTTCTCACCCATTTCGGTTGTCTGCAGCACCGAGACAGTGCGAAATACCACGCTGACTGCTGGGGGGGTGGGGGGAAGAACAATATTCAACCACTTGCTCAAATCTTATTAAAACTCTTTGGCCTCATTAATGCCACACACTTAATAGCCTTGTGAATGTACTGCTATTTTAGAGCAATAGGAGAGCTGAAACAAAAAGCAAACCCTCCTGAGCACCAACACAATACCCAGTGTCAAAGACTGAGCGGGGGAAAGGATTTGCATTTGCAGCTGTCAAATTCCCTTCGTAGGCTGAAGCAGATAGCCTGGCCAAATCAGAAATGATCCAGGCAAGCAGGTTGTTGGAGTCAGGACCAGGTCAGAAATAAGCCCTGTCCCGTGACCTGGGCCTGAAATACTTCACAGTCATTTAACAGAAAACGGCTCTTTTCCCCATCCTGACTTCAGACAGGCTTCCTGGATCCATCTGTTGCCCAGACTATCACTTCACACAGTTACAGTTTTGAAGACCTGGAGTTAGCAGCACTGTGCACAGAGGTCTGAGATAAGAGAAGTAGCAAAAGCAGTCCAGCCCGGGCACCAAGAAGCTGGGCAAATCATCCCGGGCTTGGCTCTGTGGCGCTTCGTCTAGACTACAGGCGGTACTTGAGTCAGGCAGCAACAGCTAGACTGGGTACCTCTACACCGTGCTGCTGCCTGCAGTACATTCATATCCTAAAACACAACATCTACCTCCTGCTGAGACACTATTTCCTCCTTAATACTCTGTGGGCGCATCTACATGTGCACTTACTGTGCAGTAAGTGGTTTTTAGGCCAGCGTCTGCATGTGCAACCATTAAAGTACAGTAATGCTGTGTATGGACTGACTTGGGACTAAAGTTAATCACAAGGCAGTCCATGGACATACACACTGTTACTGCGCAGTAAGGCGTCTACACATACATAACTGCATAGTAACTAATCGGGAGTAAATTTGATACCTGCAGGATGCAGTACAGGCATGCGTCTACACGTGCACACCCATACTGCACAGTAACTACTGCAGCTTATGCTGACTTGGGAGTAAATCTGATACCTGCAGGATGCAGTACAGGCATGCTCTACACGTGCACACCCATACTGCACAGTAACTACTGCAGCTTATGCTGACTTGGGAGTAAATCTGATACCTGCAGGATGCAGTACAGGCATGCTCTACACGTGCACACCCATACTGCACAGTAACTACTGCAGCTTATGCTGACTTGGGAGTAAATTTGATACCTGCAGGTATCAAATTTACTCCCAAGTCAGCATAAGCTGCAGTAGTTACTGTACAGTACAGGTGTGCACGTGTAGACGCATACCTATACTGCCCAGTAATTTTTTGTTACTGCACAGTAACCTAAATTACTGCCCAGTAAGTGTGCCCGTATAGACGTGCCCGGTATGCAACAGAAAAGCCACAAGGCATGCTGGGAGGTCCCTTTTCCTAGCACACATGTCGTGCCAAACAGAGAGAAGTTGGGGTAGAAACATGGGCACTGCTGATGGTGGTGACCGAAGCTACAGACAGCAGCGCCAGGCAGAACTGCCCAGGTAGCAAGGGCCCTACCACATACTTATCCATCTCCCCTTCAATATGTCAAGGAGGGTCTTCTTCTTTAGCATGGATCAAAAAATCCATTGAAATCAATAGCAGCTTTTTCACTGACTTTAATGGACTCTGAAGTGGGGCTTACACGTGACCCTTCAAATATGCCACCGTTCCCCAAATGACAAACTCGTTGGATAGAGGCAGCCGTGTCAGGCTGTTGACAGCCTGGATTGCTGGATGTGCCTAGAAAACATCCCCCTCCTTCCCCAGGATAACTAAGAAAAATGCGGGTATCCCCTATGAATTTTACTACCACCTCTGAGGACTTTCCCCATCCTTACGATATCCCGAAACGCTCCCCGCAGTCCTCTAAAGTGCGTCCTATTCATCTAGGTTGAAAAGCAAGGCGTCTGGCTTCCCATCTTTCCCCTTTGCTACCTCGAGGCTTGATCCACCCAGATCGAGGGACAGACTCCAAACGAGCCGGCTGTTGTGCACGAAGACGAGGACAGCGGTTTCCCTAGCAACAGGAGACGTGTGAAGACGAAGAAGAAAAAACCCCTCTGAACAGCTTTTCCTGTAAACAGGTTTCCTCTCATTTCAGGAGCCCGCCCGTAAAACCGCGCAGAGAAGCGGCCGACCAAAGGTTTGGCTTGGGTTGCATTCTTGCTCGGTCTCAAGCTGAAATCCAAGGCCAGGAATCAGCCTGGTTTTGAAATAAGAACATCAGAAATGTAGAAATGTCTGCTTGCATTGCAGGCAGGGGGGGAAAGGAGGAATATTAAGGGTTGTGCGTTGCCCCGTGATGATGAGCGGTCCCTTAGAAACACGTCCACGCTGCTTGCAAAGTCCTTGTGAATACACACGAGAGCGTGGGATGTAACCCAAGTGGGATTCATATGCAGATCAAGGGAAAATGTCAGTGCTGTTACTAGAAATCTGGTGTGCGTTGCATGCATCCAGGAAAACCCCCTCTCCTGCCTGGGAATCTCTCTCTGCATATTCCAGATCTGAACCGCCCTTGCTGCTTTCCCTATTTCCTTTTTTTTTTTTCCTCCTGCAGCAGATGCTCCCCGAGGAGGAAAACTACATCTGAAACCCCTTTCTGTCTGCGCTGGAATGGGCGCCCTCCCTCCCCTTCCCTAGCCAGGCGGTAGCTAAAAATAGCAAAGGGAAACCCGCCTGAGATCAAAGAGGCTCATTTACAAAGCACAGCACGAGGGCTCTGCCGCTCCGTGATTCTCATTCCCCTCACATCCGCAGCCAGACTCACACCGCCGCGGCTTTGAAAATGTAGGGATGCCTTTCCTGCCTCTTGTCTGCACTGAATAGCCATCACAAACACCGTCTGCTGCAAAGCGGGGAAAAGGGTCAGCGGTAAAGATTTATTTGGGCATCCTTATGTCCAGGGTCGAGGAAGAACGAGCCTCCTCTTTCGGGTGTCGTAGATGTGACGTGAGCTGGGGGACCACAGAGAGGAGCCTTTGCCCCTCCCTGCGATGGGCAAAGAGACAAGGGCCATGCCACCTCCAAAACCCCAGCCTAGGGGAAAGATTAAGAGCATTGGGGTGATTAAAGCAAAAAAAGGGTTGACTGCACTTCTGTTCTGAACCCTTTATGCCATGTGTAAAAGCACCAGGCCGTGGAGAGGGCTCTAACCATCCCATATTGACTGAGTGTCCTCGCCAGAGGACGGCTGTGTAGCCTCCTTATAAGAGCCCTTCTGTAGTCTCCTTTGTAGAGGACGTGGGAGTGCAGCGCTGGGGACCAAGGGGCGTACCAAGGGCATGGCCTCCATGCTCAACACTATGGAGATTCAGTGTTGGCCTCTTGGCCGTATGGTCCCTCTGGGTGGCTGCAATAACTCCATCTCGGGAGCCTTCCCGAGTCACGCTTGGGGCCACAGTAGTGCCCATGATCAAGAGGACAAAGAAGAAGCTGCCCTGGGCTTGTAGACATGCAGCATACAATCCCGCCCAAGGAGAGAGAAGGGGTTGGGCCATCACTAAGCCAACTGGTTGAAGTTTCCATCTGACTTCCTGGGGCCTGGCTGGCTCCTGTAATTATTTATGAGACATCTAGCCAAGCGTACCAGCAACCCGTGCAACTGCAGTACTGGATCTCCTCACGGTTTTCCTAGCACACACGTCATGCCAAACAGAGAGAAGTTGGGGTAGAAACACAGGCACAGACAAAACAGTTAGAAAAGCGTAACCACACCAGAATGACCAGGTCCTTGTCACTGTATTTCTCAAAAGCCTGGACCTCCAAAATAGTTTGTGCAAGAATCCCCCAGTCTTCAGTTGAAAATGCAACCGTTTAGCCCTCTGGACTGTGAGGGAAAAAAGTTGAAACTGTGAAACCGGTGACTGCTGGAGGCTGCAAGACCAGTAACGACCACCTACCTTAGCAAAACTTGAAACCAGTGACCGCTGGAGGCTGCGAGACCGGTAATGACCCTTTACCTTAGCAAAACTTGAAACCAGTGACCGCTGGAGGCTGCGAGACCAGTAATGACCCTTTACCTTAGCAAAACTTGAAAATGTGAAACCAGTGACCACCGGAGGTTGTGAGACCAGTAACAACCCCTTACCTCAGCAAACCCTGAAAACATGAAACAGGGACCGATGGAGGCTGCGAGACCAGTAACAAACCCCTACGTTAGCAAAATTGAAAGCATGAAACCAGTGACCGCTGGAGGCTGCAAGACCAGTAACGACCCCTTACCTTAGCAAAACTTGGAAACGTGAGACCAGTAACGACCCCCTACCGCAGCATGCTTAATCTCATTCTGCAACCAGTCTGATGATTTCCGATGCTTTGGTTTGGTGATACTGCTGTGCCCCTGACACACAGGGGAAGGGAGGATCAGCAAAGTTAGACATTCACCCAAGGGTGCATGTGAAGGAGGTGGACAGAGTAGCAGAAACAAACCAGTTTAACAAATCCCAGCAGTCCTATGGCCCCAGGGCAGTCCTTCCTTCTCAATGCAGTGGATCTGAATCGACCTCAGAACATGGGCAAGTGGCTCAAAGACATCAGAACTGGGTCCCGCATTTGAAAGTAGACTAAGTAAATGTGATAAATCAAAAGAAAGCAAAACAAAACACTGCCCCTGCCTTTTGGCCATATTCTTAAGTCTGGGACAGAAAGGAGGTGGTTTTAAATGATTTCCCCCCTTCTTCTGGGACAGGTCTAATCCTTGGCGGTGGTCTGGAGAATCCACTTCAGAGATCTGCTTTCTTCCTCCGCGACCCCAGGAAGCAGGGAAGAGGCACAGCGTGGTGACCTCTGAGCATCCCTGCTAGCAAAATGAGCCGCAGTTCTCAGGTGTTCGTTTCTGTCCGCGTGAAGACACCTCCACCCTGTCAGCGCAGAACAAAAGGGTCTCGGGGTGCCGAGCACCCAAATCTCTCTCCTTCCTTACGTGAAAATGCACTTGCTTTGCTTTAAAGGTATTAACCAAAGATAAGAGATTCATTTCCTGGTAAGCTTCCCACAAGGTGCACTGCAGTTCCTTATCATGCTCCAATTTTGGCTTCTGAGAAATAAGTGGAGATAATGTTGTTGCGCCGCTCGCTTAGACGGGCACATCTATGTGGTTTCTGGGCATCGCTGTGGGGCTGCCCCGGCCCACGCTCTCTCAATCCAAATGCACCAAATCCTGGAAAGGAAGCAACGGAGCAGCCCCAAGATCTTGGGCTCGCCACCTCCGATCTGCTTCCTGATGCACACCCAGACCTGCTCCGCGGTGGCAGCATGGATGAGCACAAGTGGATGGGACCTGCTTCACGATGGCACTGTCCGGTAGGGCAAATGAGCCCTTTCTGGACAACACGCAGCCCAATCAGGCTTAATGAGATTGGGAGAATGGAGCAAGTGCCTACATGGAGACTAGCAAGCTTCCCCAGCTGGCAGCTGTTTGAATTATTTGCAGTCATTTGGCATATATTTACTTTCAGCGAACTGTATGCCAAGCCTGGGGCACTGCTGCTTTTTTTTTTTTTAATGAGCATATTGCTTACCACCATTCAAATCCTTGACGAGGGTTGCCAAGGAAGAGAAGCTGGAAGCCAGACTTCGGGAAGCAGGACCACGCAAACTGTGCTGAAGGAATTTAGAGGAAACTTAATCAACGTGTGCCATGAATGCCTTTCAACATATATGATGACCATTGCCCCCAAAATACAGTTATTTGGGACAACATATGGTTCATCGCAAAGCTAAAAATCTTGGAGCCTCTTCCATTTTCCCAGCAAGCTGCTAAAGGTGTACAAAAGATTCAGTGACTAGTTCATTTGTCAAATGCAGCTCCTTTTTCTGTGCATGAATTATCCATAGAGACTTCACTCTTTATAAATGTCTTCATTACCAGAAATCAGTCAAAGGTTTATACGAACATATTTCCATCTACGTATATACTTGCAAGTCACCCACTGCAACTATTGTTTTAAGCACTGGCACAACGAAGTTAAGTTGCTCTTCATTTTGTGTGATTGGTTACCTAAATCCCCTGTTTTTTCTGAACCCTAAATAAATGGTCAAAACACATAAAGAGCCATCCAGATTGCCAGGCAGGCACTTCTGATAAAAGTTATACTGTATTTTTTACATGGGCGTCTTCAATACTTGTCCCTTCTTGAATGACTGTTGTGAACAAAGCTGCACTTGCATTACGGGACCGTTCATGAAAAGCGATGAGCGGGGTGGATGTGCAAGTTGTGTGGAATACACATTTGCTTCAAAATGCATTGTCCGCCCTGTGCTGTTATATTACACTTCACGGCAAGAAATCCCAAAAAAAAAAAAAAAAATAGGGGAGAGGAAGAAAAGACAGAAAACTCTATATTTTCTTAAATATTCTGCATAATTAAAATAAAACAAGACATTGAGAACTGGAAAGAATTATAGGTATTGGAGCGATGTAATAGATGCGACAGCCTAGAAAATAAGTGAGAGGCTAGGCTTTTTGTGGGTGATATTTTTATTGGACTAACAGAAGGGTCGGGATAGACATAGACAAGCTTTCCAATGCAACGTGTTCTTCTTCAGATCTTCTTCAAATGACCCGAAGAGGAACACGCTGCAGTCCCCACATTGCTTAAGTCTCTTCCAACCATGCAGTTAAGGTACCACCCATGGGAATTCTCTCCTCAAGCCATTTCAATATCTTGAAAAAAATTCACAGCATGTGTCTTCAGTTTTTCTGACCCTCCCTATACCTGGTGGGGCTCCATTGAGGCCATTTGGGCTCAATAAGGGGAGTGTAGAAAAGATGATCTATTTGGAGCTCAGTGATGTAGTCCCAGATCCTGCAAAACACCTAGGCACTAACTTCATTTGGTATCGGTGGGACTTGCTTAATGCTTAAATGCATCATTGAATGGGACGTTAGCAGAACCTGAAGTGGAAGGATTCGTAATCAAAGAATAAGGGAGTTGCATGCAATGATTAAGTCAGGGACCCAAACACCCTCTTTGTAGCTTCCCCACATTTTTTGGAAACAACCTACTACTCTCTCGCTTTATTCTGACAGCACCTTCTAACATAATGCTGGAGATGGAAATATCGACTATCTACTAACTTACAGATATGCAGGCTATACTTGCTGCCAACAGATGGATGAATTTGCTAATTAACTGCAAAATTTGGATGGGGTGTAAATTTACATCTCAAATCTCATTTTCACTCTTCAGGATGTTTATAGGACTGAACTTTACATGCATTTTAATTACCCCATTTTCTAAGTTGAGGTTATCTAATTTTATACATTTCATAGTTTCTACTTCCAAATCCCTCTCAGCTCACTTTGATTTTAATTAGCGATGATTCCTGACTCAACGGGATAACCAGTGGGGCCCCTGTTTGGCGTTTCCGCTCTCCATCTGCTCTCTGAGAGCCTATCCCCAAACCTAAGCAATTGTGAGAAACCTCAAGTCTGAACTAAGGAAGTAATACTTGTAAAAATGTCCAGCTTCACAAAATATAATGTAATGCAGCCGCCACTGCGATGTCAAAGACATTGAAATGCAATACTATGTATGTCCAGTCCCCCTGTCTCACTGCAAAGAAAGAAATAATATCAGGCTGATCAAGACGCAGGTCTCCGCTCCCTCCTACTCATTAAGTGGTTTCACTGGAAATAGCTGGATGACTTTTTGCTCACCCCCAAATTCCTCTTGTGCTGTAAGGAAGCTGCAGGGGCAAGACTTGGTGGAACAATTGTCTAGGATAGAGGCTCCCCCATCCGCGGCACTGGGCAGAGGGGCAGTCATGCATCCATCTGCCCCTACCCCCTGCTCCATCAAAGCACAGGACCCACTGAGTCTCCCATAGGGGCAATGAAGAAAAGGCAGCATAAAGATTTTTTCTGACCCAAAACTGACCTCTGCTTCACAGCACATGGCTGGAAAAGCTCATGGCCTCATAGCCCCTCAAGTGCAGACCAAACTCTGAAGCTGGACATTGTGTGTGTAGTAGCGGATCCCTATATGTGCTCAAATAACTGAGCAAATACTATGGTACTGAGCAGACGACATCCCTGAAAAGTCACATCTCCCAAGTTCTTACGCCGCTAGAAATAATTCTGTTCACCCTTCTTCCCCTCAAAGCACGCTCTTGCTCTGGTTTGAGCAGTTCTATCTTTTTAAATAGGTTTACTGCTTTATAAATTGGCAATGTTGTAAACACCTAAGAAACTCCTTGGTTCTTTTCTCTCTCCCTCTCCAAGTTCTTTATCAATTATTGAAATAATTTGCTTTTTTTCTCCGCTTGGCAATAAAATATATATATTAAAATAACATTTTTATATATATATATATATATATAAATATTTTGCTAGTAAAAGTTTGAAGTTTGATTGGTTAGTTTATTTTTAGGCAGCTATAACTACCACTGGTTTGTAATTAGAATATTAAAGAAGAGCGTTAGAAAGGATCGTTAGGTCGCTGAGCCGTTGACCAAAAGCATCCGAAGAGTTTTTAAGCTTCTTTGTTTGTTGCCCCGTCTATGCTCGCACCAGAAATGTGGCCTGCTTTCATGCCATCGACAGGCAGGTTTGCGCTTCCCCCCGTGAAGAGCGCGGAGGTATTGGTAGAGAGATTGAATGCTAATTGCATAGAAAGTGTGCAAACAAGCTGTAATGGAAAATGCCAGCAGACCCCAAGCGATGGAAATAAAAATAGCACACGATTAGAAATTAAATGCACGTTCTATTTGTAGCACAAAATTAATGGACAGCACATAATCACATCTCCCGGGACTTGAATTGATGCATACAGCATACAGCCAGGAGCTCGGTGAAAGTCCTCACTATCAACAGGAAAGCAAAGTACAGCGGTCTGTAACGCTGCCTACGAGGTTGAGACAAAAGCATGATTTATAGTTGCTCATTTAGACTGCAGGGATTTCAACTACCAGCTGGCTCCTAACTCCCCTCGTCCTATATACAAACATGATCAGTGCACGGCTGGGGACAGCAGAGGAGATGTAAGCCAGCCCCGGTAGCCCCTACCTTAGGACGTGAAAGAATTGTCCGTGTTGTTTCACGATCCGTATTCATTGCAAATGTGTATTATATCATCTTTCATAAACAAGGTGATAAAAGCTCAGGAAAAAAAATCAATAGCCATATGAACCAAATTATATTAATATTGAACTGGAGCAGAGGGGTGTTTGCCTTTGATGAAGCCATTACCAATCAGTGCACAAGATCAAATATTCTCCTCTTGCATTGTTCGTAAACAATAGTGCCCCTTGCAGTCTGTGGATGCAGGAATATTGGCTTCTCCATGAAGAAAAACACATAAATCACATCCTCATCTCCTGTGGGGGTTTTGAAGCAGACTTTGGAAGCAAAGTAATTATCCATAAAGTTGCGTATATACCCCCAAAGGGTGAGTATATACCCCAAACCTAACCAGGATTCCTGTTGCTCCTACAATGCATCCTTTAGAAGTGTCCAAATGTTGTAAAGAGTCCTTTGGTCCTCTGAAAATCTCTCCATCACAGCACAAATCCTGCTGAGTTAGGTGCTCATGACAGCACCTCCTCACAACTATCTTTCAATATGAGTCCAACACCTGACTCTTCAGCTCTCCTCTGCCATTGTGCTTCCTAGATCCTAAATAGGCCTTGCTAAAAAACAAAGCCATTTGGGCAGACTAAAATTCCCATGTTTAAGACGGAAGATATTAGTTAGGGGAAAGAGAGGGCCCCTCGTTCTTTGGTGAACAGGCAAAATATTTCTAAGGCTCCCGTTCAACCAAGCACTGGAGCATGCGCTTAATTTTAAACGCAGGCTTAAAATGTCATTGATGCCAATCTCATTGAAGCCCAGGGGCCGCTGAGGTGGGCTAAGGACCCCAAACTTGCTCTGACCCTCCCCCTGCCAGACACATCTGCAATGAAGCCAATGGGACTGGTGATGCAGTTAGATACAGGATGAGGTCCTGTTCTCTCCCTGTGCTTTGCTGGGTCAGATCATCCCTTGAGACTCCTGGCCTGCAACCCAGGGGAGGCGTGTGCTCAGAGAGGTGAGCAACCCCCCACTTTTTATTTTATTTTTTTAAGCATTAATATGTCAATAAATCAAGAAAGCACGTTTGGACTTAGTGCCAGGATTTCGGTGCCAAAGAGTAGCTTTGTGCTGGCTTCGCTTGCCTCTGGTAATTAAACAAAGTCCATTCCTGCCTGGGAATGGGCCACTGAATTATAGATCATCTGAGAAAGTGGTCACATTTAAAATATATCAGGACTACATTATCTGAAATAGCTGCCCCCGTGATGTATGGTTAAAGGGGCACCCTTCAATATTACATGAAGAGAATCAGCCAAGCGCACCATATTAAAAGCAAGTTTCCTGCTAACTTGCTAGGAAAGCTGGAGCTACATCAGCATGCACATTTCCAACCGGGAGCTCAGGAGCCAGAATCGATGAGGCTGTTGACGACACTCCCGAGCTGCAGAACAAGCGGCCAAGCCAGCGCGCGGGGAGGGAAACTGCACCCGGCGGTCTTGGCGCAGCAGCTCACGGAGGCACTTTTAGGATCTCCACCAGCCCTTGGGCCCTGCACCCTACTCTAGCAAGGAGTTGGGTGCAAGGAAATCCTTCAAGGGCTCCCAGACACTTCCAGGCAAACCCAAAGGAAAGCACAATGGGGATGCAAGCTTTCTGGCTGTCTCCTTTGCTGAGGATTTTCCTAGGATGGGAATTCCCTGGAGCGGTGGAGAGAAGGACTGTGGCAGAAGGACATGTCGGGGCATAGTGCTCAGGAAATCCTCAGGCTCCAGACAGACACAGCACGGCCGGCCTGTGGTTCAGCTGCTCTGAACTACTCTGAGGCCAGGGAAAGTGCAGAACCAGCCCCAGGACTGAGAGTGGCAACCAGTGACCCTCGGGCAGCCAAGGCCCAGGCCAGCAGAGAACGTGGCCCCGTGCAAACCAGTCTGCAAAGTGACGGCGCTAGCCTATGAAGGACATTCAGCGAGGCTGATCTTATTTGCAGGCACTGACTTACATACAGAGGAGACAAATGCATCCGGTGGATTCTTTTAGGTGCAAGCTACGGGCCAATACTTGAAGCATCGTGGGGCATTTGGGCTTGCAAGTTCATCTCCTTTCTGAAATGGAGGGCTCCCATTTGAGAATTTGGCAACAAACTCAGGACAAAAGCTGCTATGTGGATGAAAACTGTGCAGAAATGTTGTCTCTGCTGATTAAGTAGTAGTCTCCAACTGCGGCTAATGTGGCACTGATGGGCTGAAAACTACAGTCCTCGCCACAGCTCATACCTTCTTTGGCTTTGTTTTGTTCAGACTTAAACTAGTATAGACCCCAGTCTGGGGCCTGGGACGAGGCAATTTTCAACAGCTGGTTTTGCAAAAGAGAGACCAGTGGAAAGACTCCCAGTGACATCAAAGGGTTTTGGACCAGTTCGTCACAGCTGGCAGACCTCAGTCATTCATTAGATAGACAGACAGACAGACAGACAGACAGCTATCAGTTCCTCACAGCTGGCAAATCTCAGTCATATATATCTGGGTATATATATATATATATACACACACACACACACACACACATATCTATATCTATAGGAATATATATATATTTACATACATATACATATATGCATATATAACATATGATATACATATAATATATAATTTATATAAATATAGTGTATATTATATATAAATACAATATAAATATATGTATTATAATATATTATATATGATCATATAGATCTCTATATAGATCTCTCTCTATATATCTATATTCTATAGATATATATAGATATAGATATTAACCATATATATAGATCTATTTATTCCCACAGATATATGTATATATAGAGATCAGTTCCTCACAGCTGGCAAACCTCAGTCATATACATATATATATTTATTAACCATTTACCCCCACCACCACTGGCAAGCCATAATAAGGCTGCCTGGATCGCAGCCAAGCAAGGATTCTCAGTTAAGACTGCTGTATCCCATTTAGAGCTGTTGAGTGGCAATGCCAGATAGTCTCCGGAGGTGTCAAAAATGTGTGTCCAATTATAACTCCATCACAATCACGGAGAAGAACAGGCAGATGGCTATCATATGCTTAAAGTATCATTTCTAGAGTAAAACACCATTTGTTTTCCCTGTCAAATTAAATATTTTCCTGTTTGATTTTGTATTTTAAGGACAATTTAGGAAAACCTGTCTGCAGTGCAGAAACAGTCTGTCTCAGCCTGGCCCTCTTTCCTTTCCAGAGCAAGTCCCAAAGACAAGCTAGCGTGCCCCAGGAGCCCAGATGTGTATTCCTAAATCACATCTGGCCCCTGGATGCACACTCTGGACAGGCGGGCTGCTAAGTACACCGTTGCTGGAGGGCAGTTATCTATCCCAACGTGCTACTGGCATTGCCTTGGCCTTCTAATGACATGTCCTTCTGATTTAGCTTTTGGCAAGAGAGGGATTATTTCCTTTTCAGTGTCATGACTCCTGCCAGTGTCTTCACCACATCACCTCCACAAGATCTTAAACTAAATTATAATAAACAGCATGATGATTTCTCTATGATTAGTGGTGCAGCTGTGAAGGTGCATGGACCTGAGAGCACCTTCTGCACCCCTGAAAGCCAGAACATGGTGTTAAAAACTGCTGAAAACTTCAAAACTTGATTTTTTTTTTTTTTGAATCCAGAAAGGAACCTTCTCTCTCCCCTGAAAAAAATCTCTCTTTTTTAAACCCCTGAGATTTTGCAATGCACAGTTTTGCTTCTAGAATAGAAACTGAGGCCCCTCTGGTTTTAAAAATTCAACCCATGCCCAGAGCAGAAAACTGCTCCCTGTTTCCAGCATGGTCTACGGCTCTGAACTGAACATCAGAGGAAAGTCACACTAGCAAGAATCTCCTGGAACAACAAATCCCTTCCTCAACAGCCAAGTGCAGTATATAATCCTGCCCATCTTGCTCCATCTTGAAGCGAGCCCGGCTCCTTGTCCACACTCTCAAGAAGCCAATGAACTGTAGGAAATCATTAAGAAGGGAGTTGAAAACAAAACTGGGAACATCATCCTGCCAGTATACAAAACCATGATGCGCCCGTGTCCTGAATACTGGGTGCATCTACACGTTCATTAATGCACCGTAGTTACTGCACATTAAGTTTAGTACTTGGATAATCAAGTACTACATCAATGCACAGTAAGTAGCATTACTATGCAGTAGCGCTGGCGCATGGGGCTTTTCAGATGCTAACTGAGCAGTAGCCTAATATTACTGCACCGCTGCATATTAGCACAGGTTTTGCCTGGCACGCTACTGCACAGTTATTAGGTTACTGCGCGGTTACTGATGCACCCCCTGTGTGCAATTCTGGTCCCCACATCTCTAAAAGGATTTAGTAGAATTAGAAAAGGTACAGAGAAGGGCAACCAAAATGATCAGGGGCCATAGCAGGAAAGACTAAAAAGACTAGGACTCTCTAGTTTGGAAAGGAGAAGGCTGTTGAGTGGGGTATACAATAGAGATCTATAAAATCATGAAGGTTACGGAGCAAGTGAACAAGGAAGTGTCGTTCACCAAATCACAGAATAGTAGAACCAGGGGGATCCCACTGAAATTAGTGGGTGGCAGGTTTAAAACTAACTAGAGAAAGGAAAGTGGTTGTTTTTTTATGCAACACACAGTTAACTTGTGGAATTCATTACCGCTGGAGGTGCTGGAGGCAGATAATATAGTCAGGTTCAAAAAAGGACTGGATGATAGATCTGTTAATGGCTATTGAACAGAGTGGTTGGAGATGTTTCCTCTGACACCTCTAACCCAACAACTGGTAGATGCCAGAGAGGGTATTGATAAAGGGCTAGATCACTGTAGATACATTCAGTTCAATGCTCTCCCTGTATGGCATCCACTTTTGCCACTGTTGTCGGCAGGATACAGGGCTGGAGGGACCTCTGGTCCTCCTCCGCATGGAAGGCTATGCCAGAACCGGTCTCCTCCGAAGGTCACTAGGCCACCCCAAATGTATTCATCTGTGGCCTGTTCGTGCCTGCTGCTCTTCTGCTAGCGTTGTCCATTCGCTGAAGTAGCTTCTCTCTCTCCCTTGGGTTAGAAGAGCCAGATTTTACTCCTGACTTTGCTACGTGGGCACGGCGTACCCTCAGGCTTGTCACTATGCTTGTTCCCTCCTCCAGTCCTTTGGCTGCCTTGTCTATTTAGATTTCCCTCTCCATTTCTGGAGCTGTTTCTTACTGTGCATCTGTACAGTAGCCAAACAGCGAGGCCAGGATATCAACTCAGAACATATACATGCTATCGTACTCTTCCACTAGTGATATTTATTCCATTTGTGTTGAATGTAATGGGTGATCTACCATCCATTTCCCAACTGAACACAAGACGGTACTTTTTATTATGATGTAGTTTCAGTAGCATGACCCAGGCGCAAGTTGCTTTCCAAATACTCAGGGACTACCTCTGCTTGGAGGAGGCGGCAGTGTAAATGCTCAGAAGTGTTATAGGGAAAAAGGGAACAAGCCATACCAAGGGAATTGCCTACAAGTTAACCTGATTCAATGTAAAGCAGGTAAAGTAAAATTCAATACCATGAGTCAACACAATCTCACTACACTCTGCGTGACACGTGTCTTTTTTAACACTGCCAATTTGAAATGTATATATGAATTGCTTTCATATCCCGCAATTGTAAGAAACGGTGTCACCCTAAAATATTTGTTTGCTTTCACTTGAGCTGGAGGTATGCGATCCAAAGAAGTTCTGTCTACAAAGTTGACCCAATAAGCGAACACGTATTGAACGTTTTTGAGGAAGTGCCTGGTTAGATGAATGTCCTTACAAGAAACTACTTAATCATTTTACCTTTCTACATCTATTAAATTGGCAGAAGCGTTCAAATAGGAACCATTTTGCTAAACTTCAGAGTTATCTGGTTTTAATGAGTCTCTGGAGGTACAGCGATGGATTTTGCTGCCAACTACCATTCAGCTGAACATTGCAATGGCAACATTGAACTCGAGGAGTGTGGTGTTCCTGCCTGCAAATTGCTCAGCTCTCTTGCATGAAACCTGGACAGAATATACCACATGCAAGCATACGTGAGAGAAGTAAACCCAGAGGACAAATTAGCATCAGTGCTGATTTTCTCCATTGGCTTAAAATGAGTATTTCTTGGCTGACTTGGAACCCCAGTCATTTCACAGTTCTGCTTAGCTTGATGTACTGACTAAGGATTGCAGTAGCCTCTTGCACAATGAGTAGTACCATCTTCCCGCTGACGTCAGATTGGAGTTAGTGGAAATACACGTGCAGGGAAGTAGTGAGTAAAGCTTTTGCAATTGGGCCTAAATATATCCCCATTCTTTCTGCATTTTAGCATTAAATTACCCTGCAAACAGAAAGGTCCGAATGCTCTTCCAATAAGCACCCCAGATTTTGCACATACAGAAACTGCTGAACTTTGAAAAAACTTCCTGAGGAGGAACTCCCAGTGTCATTCCGCGGTTTTAACCAAGTATTCGGCTGCAGCTTAAACCATAAGAAGGTCAGAGCTGGGATCCTCATCCCTTTGTGCCATGGGAAAGGTGCCAGACCTGTATAAAAGGGCTATAAATGCTCCATAACAATGAGAGGAGAATTTTACTCCAGCCCCTGATGCTTGCATGGACAATGAGAGCCATAAAATGGCTCTTTGGCCACATTTTTGCTGGTCTTGTCAATGCACAGCGTGTAATGGATGAAATGATCTGCTGATATTCCTCCACATCAGTGGAACTAGGAAGTATTTAGAGAAGACAGACTTGAGATAATCAGCTTTAAAAAAAACCCCTTTAGTTAGTTTTTGAAAGTTTAGAGGATGTCATTTTATTTTTTGCACCTTCAGAAGAACTTCACAGAAATTATTCGTTTTTGGGGGGAGGGTTTGCTTTTGTTTTCACCAGGCAAAGCAGCGAATCAGAGAGAGAGAAAATGAGTTTGGGTTAAAATATGCTAACAATTTCATCTACCCTTCTTTAATGTGCTTGGATAGCAAGCTAGACTATTGATGTCTAATCCTAGCCGCAGCAGACATGTTTGTATTGAAAATATCCAGACAGGTAGACGACACAAATCAGCTGTACGTTGACACCAAAATTCAAGAAGTTTTCATTTGCGCAGTGAAACAAGCATGCATCTAAGACTAAAGTAAAGTATTTGTAATACACGGGATAAAGAAATCAGTCCACGTGGAAACCTATTGCCATCGGGAGAGTGAGCTCAGTAAGTACTTCATTCATTTCAGTCAATGGGCATAATTCGTTTAAAAAGTTACTTTAAAATAAAAGTGAATGGTGAGGCTTGGTTGGCTGCTGTCAGTTGGTGAGTGACTGCAAAGATTTATCAGTGCTCAGTCACCTTTCATTAATGCTCTCAATTAGCTGATTTGGGAGAACTTTATAGCACGACTACAGAAAAAATACAAATTTAATTGTCTGGATTACACCTTCTTGTCCAGATAAGCCTAGTGTTGGAAAGTCATAGCTATTAAAAACTAGTTAGATGCTAAAAAGTTATCAGCTAGCTCAAATGCCTACCTCCATAAGATTTATTTTCTAGTGTCCTGTAAATAAGCGTTACAACTGAATTAAGCTAGTCTTGGAGAATCTGACGGGAGTCATTTATCTCCGATGAGATGCAACAGCATCAAAACAAGGTCCTGAAAAAGCCAATACGCACAGGACAAAACTTGGCAGCTGTGGATAATAAAGTACAAGGAAATAAGCTGCAATTATTCACATTGTACACAAGAGGATGACCATTTCTTTGAATGACCAAAAGGCTCAGTACCATTTCAAATGAGGGGGCGAAGCCCTGTTTCCTTCAGATGGATATTTAAGTCTAAAAATATACAGCGTTGAGTACTTGCTGATTTAGGAAGTATTTCCACAGCACTGTAAATGATTCATGGTAAATTAAAAATTAAGACATTTGCCCCCAAATTCTTGAAAGTAATAACTCCTTTTAGTGCCTCATCTGGGAATAAGGGGGCTTGGGATGAAGCCAGAGATGCACGTTTCATATACCAATGTGCTGTGAATGCCGCGACCGTAACACAATGGTACAGCGAACAAGACTGTTGTGTAGACATGAGCGTACACCAAACAGATTAGTAATAGCACCACATTTTGTCATCTAAAGTACCTCTATGATAGACGTCCAAAAAGACACCGATTTGATGCAGAGGCTTCTGATCTCTTCAGCCTCGAGGAAATGCAATGAGTGCCCAATATCAAGACAGACCTCTTTAATTTCTTTTGCACCCCATGCTTGTGTATGAAGCAGTGTAGCTTTAAATGCCATTCCCTAAATGGAAGAATATTCTAATACTAATTCCAGCCAGCCAGCTGGAGTGCGATGCTCACAGTTGGCAGCTGGGGAATTATTGAAACTTTGCTTCAAGCTGAGCAGCTTCTTGCAAACCCAAATGAATTGCAGGTATATCATCGCAAATGGGATGCCTCCTTGAAGAGGTGTCCTAGTTTCTAGGTTGTTTCAAGCGGTGAAAGGCACAGATACGGCCAAGCGTAAAGATATCTCTTAGTGCTAATGTTCAACAGCAAGATGTTCACAAATGAAGTATCCTTTCATATCTTTGGCTGTAACATGCACTTACAACTCCCAGGAAATTGCTGTTTATGAGACTATTTATTTAAGGTTCATAGGCTAAACACAACCCCCATTTCTTTATGTCTTGGCTATTGTTGATCATCTGGATCATGGTGTATGCACAAGAGGTCCATGCGACCATCACACCAAGACCTTCAGTGCATATGCCTAGGCAAGACTATGGAGGAGTGGAGGCTGCCCTAGACCTACCAACCCCTCCCAGACCATTGAGACAGAGTTCAAAGGCCAGACCGAGTCCAGATGTTCAGTGCCTCGATGGCTGTACCTTCTGCCAGACAGCAACAGATAAGAACTACTGCTGACTGCTTAATCCCTTAGCGAGGGTGCATTGCGGTCAGGATGATGTCCCTTAGCCTTTTTCCAACCAAGAAGTACCCACAAGGCAGTGGGGGCTACAGTTTTGAGGCTCCCTAGACTCACCTTACTCTGGAGTTTGCAACGTGGTGGTATTTTATAGGAGCTACCTTGCCACAAGTAGCCCCACCAGGTTGCCACCAGGCCCTCCCGTCAGATGCAGTTTACGGTCATACCCAGGACCATTTCTTTAAGTACTTGCTTGCTAACTTGTGTAACTGTTTATGGCCCTGATTCAGGACAGGATTTAGATGTGTGCTGAACTGTGACCAGGCACTTTGATAGCACATGAGCTCCCAGCTTCTAAGAGAAAGTTTTATTACTCTGTAGATCAGACAAATGCTCATCAGTTTGGAAATGAGAGATGAGAAAAAGGGTTGGGCTGGGATTAGTGAAAGGATGCCTATCAACCACCAACACGATGGGGAACATGAAAAAGGTTACCTTCAGAAGGCAACCATGTTGGGTTTTTGCTTCATGAGGCCAGATAGAAGCACTGGCATCACTAGGGGATGTTCTCCTATCCACTCAATACAATGTTTTACCCCTTAAGCTACTTTCTACAGCTGGGAATTTGAAGGACTTAGGTGCTCACCTCACATGAAAGTGAATAGGAAACAAGGCATCACCAACTACCTTTGAAAATCTCAAGGTACCTCTCCGATCTGGGCTTCAAGGCCAAAAGTATCAGCATGAATACTACTCATTGCCATGGGTCCTCCTCATTGCACTGCATAATGTTATTTGCTGTGGTAGTGCCTAAAGAGCAACCAAGACTGGTCTCTGTCTTTACAACACCTATCGCAATGGGAGTAGGGAAGCTCATCACTGAGTACAAGGCGGGCTTCTTGCAGAGTAAGGTCGTACTCAACATGAGTCCTCAGGATGATCCAAACCTGACCCAGGACAGGAGAGGTGCTCATTACTCTGGCACGACAGTCTTTGGTACCTGCTGTGCCTTGCCTGAAAAGGCAAAAGCATTTTTTTTTCACAAGGTGCAACTTTTACATTTTAGCTACGTTTTAGATTTTTATAAAACCCCTCGATATTATTTACCTCTCTTTTGGTCAAGAGTTCATGCCGGTTTTCATCTCTCGCTGCTTGCTACCACCAATCAGATGAAGTCTGTCGTGATTTAGCACCTATACCAAGATAATCCTTTGCAAAGTCCAACTCTGTATCTCTTGGAGGCAATGGGAATTTGGCATCGGGAGAATCGGGAGGCTATGGGAATTTATCTTCTCTCTGGATTTGTGCCCAAAGGCATTGGAAAAGACTCTGAGGGATATTTTTTTGTTTTGCAAACTTTATATTGAGAGTCCTATACAATGGATTTGCCCCAGTTTCCAGAGACCTGCCACTATCCAGAGCCATAATTTCACAGCCCAGCATCCACCCTGATTTGCTGATTACGGATTCTGCTTTTTGGTTGTTTTATTAAATTCATTTTTTTCCCTGCAAGCTGCTGTTTTATGATTCCTCTGTTTCACAACTGTTCTGTTTTAACGATTCCTTTTCCCATTGTTCCTTTTAATGACATCCCAACCAGCTGCTGCTTTATTTTCAACTTGCTTTATCAGGATTTTTATTTATGATATAGTACCTTCGGCAGCTCTGCAGCTAGCTGCTGCTTTAGTTAATGTTAAGTCTGCATTCCCTGAGTGACTGTTTCTTCGAACTAGGGTAACTAATACTAGAAACAATCTCGTCCTTTATTAGAAAATCTCTTTGCTCTCTTAACTTGGCAGCGTCTCTTTTGATCTCAGATATCTATCTATCGATCATCTCTGCTGGTGATTCTGCAACTTGCAGCGGGCTGGTAATATCTCTCAAATGCTCCGTTCTGTCTTATTCATCAAATTTTGCAACACCGCATCAAGATTAAGGCCGAGGCTGAATGAAACAAAGACAGATGAGCCTTACTCTTCCAATACTGCTTCTCACTCCTCACACAAGTAAAGCCAAGGCACACGGCTGTTGCTTTCCCCTCTGGCTCCCTCATTATTAGATCATTATTTGGACCTTCTCCATTGTTCAACAACATTTCCTGAAAACTATGAAAGGGAATTCACTAAGAGTCCATTCACTTGATGGCTACATTTATAAATGTTTTTTGAAGCCTTAGTAAATTAGTCTACAATCCTGGTCTGGACATGAATAGCATGTGTTCTGAATATAAGCACGTTCATTAAATTGTTTTACAGAGGGTCATAAAGAGATGGTTTAAAGCAGGGGTGGGCAAAACGCAGCTCATGGGCCAGATGTGGCCAGCCCAGCCATTCGGTCCAGCCCGCAGAGCCCCTAAAAAAATTAGAAAATTAATATTTATCTGCCCCTGGCTGCCTGTCATGCAGCCCTTGATGGCTTGCCAAAACTCAGTATGTGGCCCTCCACCCAAAATAATTGCCCGCCCCTGGTTTAAAGCCATCTAGCAACTGGTTGGACCCCATAACGATCTATAGCAACTGGTTAACCATTTGGTAAAGTATGAGTTAATTGAACCTTTATAAATGAGGTGTCGTTTATATTTATGCATACCTTCAGTATAAAAGGTGAGCAGAATTTCAATGGAGAAGTTGCCAGTGCTATATTCTGGAGATGGGTGGTGGAGCACCCCTTGCTTGTACACTACTTCTGCTCCACACTCAGGAAAACCATAATGTTACCATGTCCTGGTAACAACACAATACAATTTGGGGCGTCTACACGAGTGCAAATTCCTTGTATAGTCAGAGAGCCAAACCAGAGTTGTACCAGCTGCAATAGCTGGTGTACTCCTCCCTTTGGACACGTCCATAGCCTCAAACTACCTAGCTTTAGCTGCGGATGTTACATAGGGTACAAGTGAATCTGATTGACAAGCGTAACAGGAGAGGGAAGACGACTGCTAGGACAGGTTTTGGTCTGCAGAAGAAGAGTCCAGGAATTGCATTGCTCAATGTTTTTTAGGGCTGGAACAGTCCGGCCACATTTTTTCTCTTGAGTTGATTGCCACTTCTGGGTATGATTGAGGGAGCGATTCATGAAGCACTCAATCACATCTACGCGGACAAAACAAACAAGCAGGGTGACTTGTTTCAGGTCCTCTTTCCCCTGAATGCAAAGCTGTCAGATAAGCATAGGTGCCTAATTGCCCCCTGGCATGCAGGAGAGAAACTATAAATCACCAGGTAGGATACGTTGTTCCCCAGGATTCCCTTACTGAAAAGATACTGCAGACATTCAAGCTAATGCTTTTTTTGTTGCTTTTGACAGGTTTCTAACAGTCCAGCCCTGAGGGCTATAATAATTCAAAACTTAGGGAAATGAATATGGAAACTTCCACTGATTTGGATGAGACCGTTTTGGACTAAAAGCCATAATTACACTGAGAATCAACCCGATCTACATTTTTCACCTCTGCAGGGAGACCAGATGCAAAACCAGTTCAAAACCATATTCAATAAGCGTCAGATTGACACCCACGTGTGACCAAATGTTTCACACAAGAGCGATTTCCCCACTTATATCTTCCAACTACGAAATCAAGCATGCATGAATCCCAGTCAAACTCCTAAAGAGAAGCAAATCTTTCACATTCTGCCTGACCAAGCAGACAAAAATCCTGAAGTTATGCAAGGAAAAAAACCTCCTGGTTTGGAGGGGTCATTTTTTTAGAAAGGCTGTAATTAATTGAAGTTGACTTTGCCGTTACCAAAATCTGCACAGCAGAGTTTTTTTATATTATTGTAGAATTAGAAAAACTATAACCCTGGCTAGAGTCTTAACCGAGTCGATACAACAGCCAAAGAGGATATTTCTTTCGAAAAATAATAAGGCTTTCACAGTCTTTAATAAAGCTGGAATCCCAAGGAACATGCCTGGAAGCAGGTCCTGATGTCTAAAGACAGACTGGGCGTCTCTCTACATGCCTTTGGGGAGCTCTGAACACCTCCTGATGTGGAAAAGTCAGGTTTATGAGGCAAGATCTGCCTTTTCATACTATGTCTTTCTATCTCCCTGCATACTGCAGTACCTGCGCACAACCTATATATTTTAAGAAAAAGCAACCTTCGTTCTCTTGCTTCTGCAGATGGTTGGGAGGGGGGCTGAATATTTTTGTTGGTGTGTTTTCTTTTCCTGTTTTCTCT
>NW_005842479.1:963112-1008778 GCF_000455745.1 Alligator sinensis
TCTTTCCCTTCCTTTGAGGGTATGAGAGACTGTAAGTGAAAAGCTAGTGAGATACAGAATATATTGCAAGAAAGTTACATGAAGACACATGTTTAATACTTATCTTGGAAGGTTTTCGAGGCTTCTGAAGGTGGCTGCCCCACTTAAACTCCTGGAGGTGTTAAGACGGACCAGTGGTGGCCTTAGAGGTATTGGGGCCCTGGGCAAGAGAGTCATTTGGGGTCCCTTAGAGGCTTAATTTTGATGACCTATAAGCAAATCTGACATTTGTTGCAAAATTTGGGGGTCCCCTAAAATGTGGGGCCCTGGGCAGTTGCCCGGTTTTCCCCCCTCCCCTAAGGCCACCATTGGACAGACTCTACTTCATGGTCCTCTGTGAGGCAAAATGCCCATTAAAACCAATGGGAGTTTTGCTCTATAAAGGACCTCTGGAATCAGCTGTGACCCCAGCGCATTGCATTTTCACTGGTCGAACCCACGGTTCAAACCAACAGCCCTTTTTCTTGCTCTGAAATCAGTAAGGATACGGCACGTGAAAGGACTGCACTTGTCTCCAAGTTTGGCCACTTGTGACTCTCCTCTTTTACTCTCATCTCTCGTTAGAAAAAAGGCAAAGCATCAAAAGACAGCAAGAGACATGAATAATCTGGCACAGGCAGTGGAACCAACTCCTACTAACATTTTGCTTCAGCCAGAATAAGCACAAGGAAAACTAGAACATGCACTTAACACCAGCTTCACTTTGTTGGCACAGCTTTAACAGAAAGATATGCCCCTAAGACAGAAAAGTGTCCTATTTACAGAACATCTTTAGCTGAAAGGTGTTTATTTTTCTTGCTTCCACTCCTCCTCCACCCCCGAGGTGCACTGTAAGTGACAATCGATAGAGGCTATAAAAGCACGGGTTTTATATGTACACACATAAGTGTGTGCGCATGTGTAGAGGCATGCTGCTTTTTTCCCCCCTTTATTACATTATACACACAGAGGGTGCATCTACACACCCAGTAGCCTAATAATGCTGCACAGTAGCATGCCAGGCAAAACCTGTGCTAATATGCTACTGCGCAGTGTTATTAGGTTAATGCACGTGTGCCAGCACTACTACGCGTTAGTGCGTGTTGATTTAGTACTTGGTTATATTAAGTACTAACTTAACGTGCAGTAACTACAGTGCATTAATGAATGTGTAGATGCACCTAGTGGGCATGTCTACACAAGACGCTTACTGCACATTAGCCTAATAACCCTGAGCAGTAGTATTGTAGTCATTAACCTTGCTAATAGCATACTGCGTGGTGTTATTAGGCTAATGTGCTATAAGTGCCTTGTGTAGACATGCCCACTAGGTGCATCTACACCCTTCAGCTCCTGAACCCCTTGCTAGTGCTTTGCCTGCTTCATCTGCAGTCAGTGAGGTTGCAGGCAGAGCTGTAGGATGCAGATCTGCATTGCTGGGAGGCCACTGCTCTTGAGGTGCTTGGACCCTGGTGCCACATTAAGTTTAATCCCTCCTGAAGCTGTTCCACTCATGACGCTACAGTCAAATCTGCAAGGGACTCTACCCTGCCCCTTCCCGACACATTGAGGTGTCTTTCCCTCAAAAGACCGGTGTTACAAGGGATGGAAAAGGCTCTCAATACCAAACGCATCCCAAGTTCTCCCACAGGCCAGTCCCATTCCTCTGTAACACCAGTGTCTTGATGGAAAACCCAAATGCTGCATGGGCAGACCTAGGAGCACAGAGACAGAAATGAGGAGAAGACAATCTCCTTGTAGTTACTGGAAGAGATGTCTGAAGGTCATGTCTACATCACTCCACAGGAAAAGATGCACCATTTGCTTCTACAGGGGCAGGAGCAGGTTCAGTCAAGCAGTTGAGAAAAGAAATACGCTCAGAATAAGAAACTCTCCTTGATATTCAATTTGCATCTTCCAAGATTCGTGAGAAGCTTAATTCAAGAAGAGTTTGGCCCCAGTTCTGCTAGATAGAGCACTTTCTGAAAGCCCAAGGAGTCCAATGGAAAGCAGGTTAAGTACTTGGCTGAAGAGGAGCCTTCAGCTGGAAGGAAAGATTGCCTTGTATCACTCTGACTCTCTTGAGTGCTACCTGCTGGCTTCAATGAATGGTTTTCAGAGGTGCCGGTCATGACCACGGGCACTTCAGAAAATGAGGTCCCCGGGGTTGAGTACAATCTAACAGCCTTGGTAGCAAAGGCACTCACAATGCAAAATGTTATTATTAAGGTTATTCGTAGCCCATAGCACTAATGGGAAGCCACCAGAAGGGCAATAGCCATACCCAGTGTGTTTGCTAACATTTTGCCAATAGCCTTGGTAATGCACAGACCTAGGCATGATAAGTCATCTTTCTCCAGTGTGTAGACTGAAATAGAGCTGAACCCAGATGTTTTGTACCCATGTGGATTGCAACCTGCTTAGTTCATAGTGAGTTGCCAAATTCAGGATGATGTTTGTTGCAGCCATGTAGACCCCCAGGTACTTCTAAAGCATCCTCTCCGCAGGGGGGTGGCTAAAACACCTACGCCTGCAAGGTCTCCAGGTCCTACTGTACTGAGCTATTATAGACTCTCTGAACTACTATGCAGAATAATGGCATCCTAAATGGAGAGATGGGTAAAATGAAAAGACATTTCACTCCTTAGACAGACACATCTATCTCCCTGTACTCAGACAGGACTCCTCTAGCTTTGGACTAGACCTAATTAGGTTTTAAATGAAATCCCAGCACCCATAATAGCTTATTCTGATTGCTCTTTTTATATTATAAAAGCACTGAATATTCATTGCATTCATATGATTAAGTACCAAATCAGGAAAAACAGCTAGTGGACTAGTTTAGATTGATACTTAGGTGTATAATCTGAACTATGAATTTCATATCCAATGCAAAGTTGTGCTTGCATGTGTTAAGACTGAGTGGCTGGTTTGGTTAAGACCTGGGAATTGTGGTAGAAATGGCAACACAATAAAAACAGATGCTGCCTCCACAATAAATTATTCTACAGGGGAAAGTTACAATATTTTGGGAGGAATTTTCTAGTTTTATTTATTTAACCATCTGCCACGAGAAAAGTTAACCAGAAAAAGACTCACCATTGCTAGAGAAGAAGAAAAAAACCCATCAGCCAGGGCATGATGGAGTATCACAGATCTAGCAAAGTTATTACACTGATAAAACACCAAATGACTTTGCAGCAATAAACCTGCTAGGGAATGGAGAAACTCGAATAGTGCAAGTTTTCATTATTTTAGCCATTCTTATTTTCCCTCCATAAGAGAAATCACCTACTTAGGAGGCTGAATGCCCTTTCTGCCAGCATACTTCGACTCTCAGGCAAGAAAAAGTGCGGTTCCCAAAGCACCGTGATACTCTTAAAGGGTTATTGTGCCGTCAGGGTAGCTTGAAGACAACATGACTTCCAAGTAATGAGAGAACTAATTACAATGCCAGTAATTTTACTCTACATGTAAATTGGAAGCATCATCAAGGCCTAAAGCTGTAAAAAAAAATGCTGAAATGACTTGGGCACACAAATCATTCAGACAAACACTATTGTAAACATTGCATCGTTTAAAGCAAGGAAATGCTTCTTTCTCAAATATATAAAGTCAGTGCCCAAGATATTAGCTGAGGGCAAGAGTTTGTCCCATAGAATACAGTATCGAGTATTCACATGCATAAAACCATCTACGGTTATATTTTTAATCCTTATTTTGACAAACATGGGATATTAGTGACCTCCCAAGGAATTAGGAAGATATTTTGGTGGGTTATTTGGTAACTGCCTATTGTGGAGTTGCTCATACCTTCACATTAAGCATCGACGCTGCTGGCCAGTTTGGGAGGCAAGATGCAGGATGAGGTCGATCATGGTCCTGATCCATTATGACGTGCTCTTAAGCACAGGACACGCTCACTGAGCTTCATGTTATTCTCAACACCATGCAGGGGATTGCGTGGGGTAGGATTTGTACACCAAAATACCAAGCGAGGTCATAAAAGAGGGCAACAAGTTGTGCTATATGGGCCTACACTGGTATTTCAGAAGCGAGCAGTATACAGGATAATAAGCTGGTTCGAAATCTAGTGATCTACACATACGGGGGAAAAAAATGTGTTTTGCTAACTCCAGTGATGGCAACACAAGTCGGAAATGAAATACAAATGTTATCTCCATGGTAATCTAGGAAGGTTTTGAGTTGTCCTGCACATCTGATTGCATTTCTTACCACTGAGTTTACTCGCCCACACATTGTGCCTAAAATAGAAAATGCCGTCTCCGCTCTTAACCGAGCTCCATCAATACGCGACCCTGCTTGTATTTCATGCAACTAGCATTAATCCGCATTTCAGGTTTCTGTTGACTTTTTTTTTCTGAAAACTGATGCTCCTTTAGCTAATAAATTATGAATTTAGCATTAAGCATTGCTACTTTGGCTTCCACTTAGAGTAGTCAAGAGTGTGCTATTTCCTTTCGTTACCAAGTAACAGAGAGAGCGCGCGTGTCCCAACGTACCGCGAGGTCTTTGGGAAAAGAACTGTGTTTTGTGTCTGTACAATGCTTAACAAACCTGTGTCCTGACCTTGTTAGTACCGATTTAAAGATGACAAATGATCACTTACTTATTCAGCACTATATAGAAATAAATGTATATAGAGTGGCTTGGGGGAGTTGAATTAATTCTGATTTCATAGAAAATGTGTGGAATTTCCTCTAATCACAAACGGGCACAAGGAGACTCCCATTTAGGGAAATAGCTCACTGAGGATCCGTGGGCATGAAGTCATGGTGAATGCAAAGTTTGCACTCCTACTAGAAAGTACGCCAGTAGAATTGGTGCAAATCTATGAGGATGTGTTTCTATTGAAACAAGGGCCATAAAGAAAATGGTAGCTGGGGTATTTTCCACTCCTATGTACCGCCTAACTCCATTGAACTAGAGTTACCCTCTTTCCTTTATTTTCAATTCATTGTTACCTGATGACATCAATTAGAAAATACCTGCAAAAATGGCAGTATCTTAGCCTCATTACAGATCCAGTGAAACATCCAATTAAGTCAATGGGAGGGATTTGGGGTTTTTTTTTAAATCAACTTAAGTGGGCAAGCTGTAACTTATCAAGAAAGACAGACAATCTTCCTAGTATTAATTAAAGGGGATGGCCATATTAGGATGACTGTAAGAAGTGTGGCTTCATCAGCCTCATTCTCCAACTACTCCGTTGGCTCTCCATTCATTTCAGAATCCACTGCAGAATTGTCCTGCTTCCTAAAAGCCTTCTGCTTTTGAGACATTTGGAGATGGGTTAGGAGATGGGATCAGCTAAAAAAAAAATATATTACCCTATTTTTTTTTACATGCCACGTGCACTTTTCCCTAAAATATCAGCCCTCCAAAATTGAAGGCCAGGGCTTAAGCAAGAAAAGTGATTTTTCTTTCCTAGAATAGAAGCAGGCAGACACGGATGCAAGTTGGCTGCCATGCTTTGCCCTCTGCCAGCCTTAGGGATAGAGGGGGCAAGCTCGCCCGTCAGGGTTGTGGCCGTGAGAGCTCTGACCACTGCAGGCAGCATTCAACCATGCCCAGAAAAATGAAATTTTTGAAATCTATGAAATCTTTTTGTTTTCCTTCATTCTGCCTTCCCAAAACAAGCAACATCTTATATATATATATGGGGGGGGGGGTGTTGCAAGAAAATACGGTAACTTCACTTCTTTTTAGAGGCTTAACCAATGGGAGATAAGACTTCCTAGCTCTACCTTCTAAAATTTAAAAATTCAGCCAAAATGTCTGAATTCAAAGTGTGGCAGCTGCCTCTCTGAGTGTGAATATAAATGCTTTAGACAATCTCCATGGCTGGCAATAAATCTTCCTCTTGTTCTGTTATCAGAACAGCTCCCGGATGATGCGAGCAAAATCGGTCACTCGTGGTCTTGCTTTTCTAAAAATGTCAAATCACAACAGGAAAGAGTATGCCAGGTCGCCTCGCTGGCACAGAGCATCAACCATGCAATCTGCCTTAACACCTCTTTCTTCCAAAAGGCCTATTCATCGCTCCGATTCTCATCCCCAAGCAAAGTGTTCAGCAAAAACTAGCACTGCAGCACTAGTAAATGTTGCTCACCATCACTCACAAGCCTCTCACTAGGGCATCCTCGCACCGTCCATTCCTAGCTTTCCTAGGCCATGATCTGACAAGGATACCCACATTGTCTGGACTCCGGCTGGCATCCGCATGACTGTTGTGGGAGTTAAAGACCACATTTCCCGACTGTTATATGGTGACCTAGCACGGCTTCAAGGCATCATCATATTCCAGGTGCTACGCAGTAAAGAGAATAAATCTCAGGTTGCCTTCTCCTTCCCAGGTCTAGGACTTTGCTGTTGAAGCCTGAATCAGAAGCACCAAGAACTTGCTGTTGCTTGTAAGCTGTGTTCACCCGCTGGGTGGAAAACTCCTTCAGTCGAGCGGCAGAGCAGAGGGAGGGTCATCCTCGCTGGACCTTAGCGCCCAGGTGCATGCACAGGATCCACCCGCCCTCGGTCCTCGTGGGCCTCCATTTCCACAGAGACAGCAGGCCAACTTCTCCGCCGTCCCACGCAGTACGTTTCCATCACGGAGAGCCAGCATCACACGCGATCGCTCCAAATGAGTAGCATCTGGCGTCCGCTTTGCCCGGCATAAGGGCTTGATCTTGCAATGCCCAGCAAGGCGCTGAAGCATGCATCCAGTCTGGGGGGATATAAATGCGGCTCCTATGAGCAGGGCTTCAAGTAGCTGATAATGCAGAAGCTCTCTTTACCAAGGCCTTTAGAAATGTGGATATGCCGGCACAGCCTGCTACCCAGAATCTAGACGGTCACCACTGTTTTCTATCCTCTGGGGGCCGGGACACTACTCTTTCCATCAGACCACTGCAGATCTCAATGCTGAGAGCTTCTCTCTTTGATTTTTAGTGAAAGGCGTGCATGTCATCAGCCCCTTCGCTTCAGCTTCCTCCTCCTTTTTCTGCATTATTCTGAAGATTCACAGCCCCTGCCAGAGTGGGTCTTAACTATCTGGGCTGCCGCTGAGATCCTAGCCATCTCACACAGCACTATATTGTACAAGTGTTTCTCACCAGTGCCTCTTAGGGCAAGTTTCTGGGCCCAAATTCTCCAGCCTTTCCCCAGGTTTGGGTCTGTCTGCATTTTTCCGGCTTCTGCAAAATGCCTGGTGCACGCAGCAGCCCCGAATGGGGGGCATGTTCTATTTGTGTGTCCAAGTGCCATAGGATAGATTGGCTTGTATTGATTCATCTGACACTTCAAGCAGGATAGTAATTACATTTAAAATCCTGTTCCACCTCCTACTGATGCATCTATTTCGGGAAGATCCTCAGTCTTGTTGTTTAATTCCCTGTCTCCAGATAAGTTAGAGTGGGAAATGTTAACTACATAAGCTTCTTTTACCGCGAGATCCATATTTACCTAGAAAGGAGCTCTCTTTGCAGCGGCTAGAAATTGATGTCGCTCTATTTATCGCCGGTTTATACCAGCGGAGGAACCGGCCCATTGACACGTATGTAATCACAGGCTGCCGTTACCATCTCTAGAGCTGCTTTCGCACCTGCTTAACTTTAATGTAGTATTTACACTATTTCTGCTACAAAACACTGATTTCTGGGGGTTCGGGCTGAGCATCGTCAAAGTGTGTCCCGAGAACAAAGGTAACAAAGGCAACTTTTCGCAGTTGGGAACTGGCCATCACTCCTGGGACAAGGTAGGCAAAGACAGAGGCAGAGTGGAAAGTTGCTAGACTGGAGTGGGAAAGAAAAAAGAGAGACACGGAGAGCGAGCGCGCCCCCCGTTCTCCTGAGAAGAACTAAACAGAAAGGCCCGACGTGGGATTAGAGATGGTTAATTTTTCTCCAGACTTGCATGCTTAAATTGGAAGTGGCCTGGTTATTACGTTGAGCAATGAGGATATTGAGTACCCCGAGCTGCTGGTGAATAGGAGCAGGTTATGAGGCTGGGCTTTGGTGGCCCAAATAATTTCCTTTTAAGTATGGCGTGCTTTTCCAATGACGCTTCCTGAGCACGTCACAAACGAGCGCTTGGGGAAATTCGCACTGAAAGAGTGGAACTCGTGGTCCCAGACAAGGAGGATTTCATTTTCAGGAACTTCATCGAGCCAATGCTTGCCTGTTTTTAGTTTCATGACATTAGGCCTTTCTCGGGCAAAGCCCGACCCGCCCTTTAGCAAAGCTCTACTTACCATACAAAGCAAATGATACCCTCTATATCACTCAGTTTTACACGTCATTTCCTTGAGAGGCACTGCAACCCCGTGGCGCTGCGCTGGCCTAGGTGTCATCCTCAGCTCTCCTGCTAGTTTGCTCTTCCCCTCCCGAAATTTGGTCTACCTTTGCGACTAGACTTCAAGCTCTTTGAGGCATGAACTCTCTCCTGCTATGCCTCTTTACAGTGCCTGGTGCAATGAAGTCCAAAGCTTCACAAGAATCCCAGGGCATTGCTACAATGCTAATAGCAAGGTGTTATGAGCCCATTCCCTTTGCCTCGTTGATGCCAGAGGTCTCTCCAAATACTGTATGCCGGCTTAATTGAGATTTCGTACCCAAGGTAGGTTTAATCTGCAGTCAGGGTTCAAACTGGATACTAACCACAGGGCTGCTGCGGCAGTTCAGAACGTGTATTTTTAGCCAGCCTAGGTCTCTGGTGTGGTATTCAAGTAGGCAGCCTGAACCAAACTCAGTGCTTCAACAGCAATACTGATATCAGGTCTTGAGCTAGCTTGACTAGAGCCAGCTCAGGGTTACCTACCGCCCTGCAGTCGCCCCTATGTCTGGAGCCCAGTCCCACCCTGCCAACACTTGCTAATGAAAACCCTATGAGCAAGTCAACCCGTTGCATCCCCGGGCTGGGACCGCTGAAGAGGCCTGAGCCTCTGGCTTGAACAGACCATATTCTGCTCATGAACGAGAACATTTTAAGCCTCTTGCTAGCTCAAGTTTTTTCTCGGCAAGGTGTCTTTTTGCTTCTGATATTCAAATGCAGCTCGCCTTAAGGAAGTGCCTCCATCCAAGTCATTAGGGATTAAGACAGATGCATGTTGAAGCACCCTGTTGAATCAGGAGATAATTTGGTAACAACCTGGATAACTCCAGCTGTGTCCATCCCACCCTGGTATGTGATATACGGTTATCCCCTGATGTTTTATAGAGACGTAGAGGAGGTGCAAGCAGCCAATGGGAAATCCCCCCATGATATGGCGTATGCAGGAAGCAAACCATGCACAATGCTGGGTAGCTCCCAGGCATCTCAGGACAAAATGCCATTCAGAGCTGGGCACCACCCAGAAACCAAGGGGCAGGGGTAGGGGGACCCACTCGTTGAAATGCCAAACAGCGATCGCTAGGCTTTCTCCTATGCTGCCCCTCACGCAAGGACCAAACAACTCACTCTCCTCTCCAAGCCCTTCCTTAGAAAACCCTCTCCTTGCCCAGGGGTTTACAAGACTCTGCCTGTACGAGGGACGCTGTGCCTTGCCTGGCATTTCCAGATATGCTGGTTATTCAAACACTACTAATAGAGTTGCCTCCGGCCCTGCTTGCCCTTTGCAGCACACATGGTTTTCAGTTAGTGACCGGAACGATGCAGGAGATGATCCTTTGAACTAATGTTCATGTTTGTCCTGAGCTTAGCAGCGGGGACGCAGCTGTGCAGGTAGGGAGGGAGGCTGATGTCGAGACAGTGATGGCTACTAAACCGGGCAGCCGGTCTGCTCTCATCAGAGGCTTCTTCCTGGGCTGGATTTAACTTTCCTGTGTGGCCCTTTGTACCTTAACAGCAGAAGACATGCTGCTGAAATCAGTGGGGCTGCTGCCAGAGGAAGTGCTGCTCTGTACGAGGCAAGGGGGCTGGATCCGGTCCTCTTGGCTGTTCTGCTAATGCTCTTATCAAGCAAAGGTTTTGCCTCAAAAAGGACAGATAGTCCCATTTTAATGTCATTTAGTATTTGTTCAAGGAAAACGGGGAAAAGGAAAGGGAAAAGTGGGGGGGAGGAAGGGGAAAAGGAAGGGAAGGGAAATGGGAAAAGGGAGAACGGGGGGAAGAAAGAGAAAAAGGGAAAAGGGGGGAAAAGGAAGGCAAAGGGAACAGGAAGGAGAAGGGGAAAGGAAAAAAGGAAAGGGAAAACGAAGAGAAAAAAGGGGAAAGGGAAAAAAGGAAGGCGAAGGGGAAGGGGAAAGGAAAAGAGGGGAAGGGAAAGGTGGCCGGTGCTGCCCATTCAGATGAGCTTTGCTTTGTGGCAAGGGGAAATCATATCCATCTCATTTAAGAAAACCATACAGCGGTCGCCTTTTCCCCTTGCATTAACTTGTGAAATGAAAGCAATGGGGGAAGTGTTCAGAGTAAATAAAGACACGGCTATCTTGGGGCTGGATCAAAGCCGGTAGTCATATGAAATCCTTTGCTGACTTGTTTACAAGCTTGCAGTTCTGCTCTTAGGTTAAAATACTATGTTTCATTTCCTTTCCTTTCCTGGGCAAATGGAGATAAGAGTATTACTTCTTTCATTTTCCCTGTTATCATATGAAAATGATCTTTGCACTTGCTGAACAGTTTTTAAATTGGCTTTGGTACAGTGAAGGCGGGGGCTGAGGAGCAGGGAAAGAAAGGGTTGTGCGTTTGCTAAGCAGTCTGGGTCTTGCATTAAAGGACAATTTCTGCATTCCTAATGAATTACTGAATTAAAAACACTCCAATTCTGTATAACCACGCGTTGCTGCTTCTTTTTTAGGATTATCACAAGGCTTCAACTGAATACCGAAAAATTCACTTTGTACACAGGAAACCCAATTTCAAACCCAAAAAATCAGCATCTATATGGCAAAGACAGGTACCAAATTAGGTTTGACGCTCTGTGATATACAATTTACTTCATAAAAAGCAATAAACTAAATGATGCAGTGAAAGCTTCCTATCTGGAGAAGGGATTTATTTATTAGTAGATCTCAAAACAAATCACTTTTGAAATTAAAATATTATAGTGCCCTTTAGGTTTTATGTAGATAAAATATAGATTACCGGTCTTGTTATCCATCTGTTTAAATCTTAATTATTTCCATATGGAAAACTGTTCTGTAGGTTTACTCCGATGACGTTCTGCCATTTGACCCAAACAGAAACAATCAGCTTCAACCATTTCATTTCATGCTGTCTTCAAGCTTCGTTCTTATATTGTAAATTATTTGCAGATTTATGTAAGTCCTAGGAAGGAAACATGAGCCGTGATGATTGCTCGGGTGTTTGTCTTATACTTTCTCCATTCTACAGAGAGATATGCAAATATGAATTGTTCTCTCTTTGATGAGCTTGTTATTTCAAAATTTAGGGGTTTTTTTAATCTTCTCAGATGTAAAAAATGAGTCTTATTGACTGAATTCATTCTTTCATCTTTTCTTGAACACCAGCTCATAATGAGGGTGGCTTGCTAGATTAACCCGACAGCTTTCTTATGGGCTCACTTTCTATGCCAGCTACCAGCAAAGCAGCATTCAAATGAAATTAAATACATTGCTGAACCTATTCAGCGCTGGGGAGGCCACATCTGGAGTCCAGTGTCCAGTTGTGGGCCCCCCACTACAGAAAGGATGTGCACACATTGGAGAGAGTCCAATGTAGGGCAATGAAAATGGTTGTGAGGCTGAGGGACAGGACTGGTGAGGGGAGGCTGTGGGAACTGGGCTGATTTAGTCTGGAGAAGAGAAGACCGAGGGGGATTGAATAGCAGCCTTCACCTCCCTGCCGGGGGGCTGCAAAGAGGGTGGAGCTGGGCTGCTCTCAGTGGGGGCAGATGACAGGACAAGCAGCAATGGGCTCAAACTTCAGCAAGGGAAGTGGAGGTTGGATATTAGGAAAAGGCTTCCCACTAGGAAGGTGGTAAAAGACTGGAACAGGGACCTCAGAGAGGTGGTGGACTCTCCATCCTTGGAGGTGTTGAAGACCCGGGTAGACAAACCCTTGGCTGGGATGATGCATTTGGGGCTGGTCCTGCTTGGAGCAGGGGGTTGGACTGGATGTGACCTCCTGACATCCCTTCCACCCTCATTTTATACAATTCTGTGGCATGAACCAGCTTTCCACTTTGCTTGCAAAGCATGTACGGACACCTTGAGGGCAGTTCAGCACACCTGGTAGATGGGGGAAATTACTGCCAACAGAGATCAAACCTGAGCTTTCCAGTTCTAAAATCACACGCTGACGTGAGAGAGGGACACGGGTGTCCCCGTTTTATACCCGAGGGCCTTACAGCAGAGAGTATTATACAGCATATGACACATGAAAACACACCTTGCACGAGTTCCGTGGGTGAAGCAGAGCCTGCACACTGCCCCGCACCAATACAGCCGATGGGGTTGGGGTTTCTGGTTCTGGAGCTCACCCTATCCTCAGAGAAACACCACCACCAATCTGCACCGGCATGGACTACCGCTTGCAGCTGTGGAGCTGGAGGGAAGGCGGTGAAGCCGTGGTGCCAAGCTGACCTTCCTCCCAGCCTCTTCATGTTAACAACTCACTGCATTTCATTTGCTTTCCCCATCCCTTCCTGCCCAGCTGCAGTTTCCTTTGTTCAATGGCATTTTTACAGCAGAAGTGCTGCAGGTAACGGGGTTTGCATGTAGGTTGGGGAGGTGCTTTTGCAGTCCAAGCTAAGTCATGAGCCTCGTGGATGTTTTTGCGCCGATGAGACCTTGAATGTTGCCACCAGGCTCCGCTCTGGACATTGGCATCGTGTCTCAGGACACCATCTACTCCGGCTCCCAGGATACGGCTGACTCGATGATTTCTGCGGTGCGTCAAGGACCCAAAGCCTCCAACTGTCCTGGCAAAGAGCAGTCATTCTGCCTTTGAGCTGTTCAGTTGGAGAAAGCTGGGGCAAGCCCCCAGAAAGGGATGGCAGGGAGGAATGGTGCATCCCTGCCTGCAAACAGTGCCGTACCTAGACTCCTGGTGAACTTTTAGTATTGCCCCCCTCTTTGCCAGAGATAATGATAATAATAATTGGACTTGTTGCAAAAGTCTTGATCACATCTGCGGTACTGATGTCTTTAAATAGTTTCTTCTCAATTGATAATGTTGCCAGTCCCGTATATGCAAAATATTACAATTTTTTTTTTTTTTTTGCAATTGTAATTTTTTTTTCATTTTTGGGCCCCAGGCAGCCGCCCGGTTTGCCCATTTGTGTGTCTGGATCTGCCTGTAAAACAAAGGAATGAGGGCCTCTTACTCCATAAGGGCCTCCATACCATCTGCTATTCAGCCATGCCCAGATTCAGGGGGGGCAAAGAAGGACACCTTGTACTTAAAGGAGGGGGGGCAACAACTCAGCTGTCCACTCGGGCTCTGCCATCCCAAGCTGCTTGCCAGGCACGCACAACAGAGGGTGCTGCTCCAGCAAACCCAGGGATGCTAAGTTTGCCCCCAGAAGATGCTGCTGCTCACCGCCCCTCCTTGCCCTCCCAGGGCAGATGAAGTGACTTTGATGCCCCCAGGTTTCTGCATTCAAACGAGTCCGACACTCTGAAGCTCTGAGACGCCATCGCTTTGCAAGCTAGGGTAGGAGTTTGCCATATTAAGCTTCTTCCTTTCTTTAAAAATTAAAAAAAAAGCTAAAAGTTTGCCCCCAACACAACAACTTGCACGCTAAATTTCCAGAGTTAAAAAGCAGCAGTTTGATAAAAACTAGATCCGCTGACATCAGTGACAGTATAACGGGATCTCACTCGTCATCTAAGTCACACAGCGGCACGCTGGAGAATAATCGTTTGGAGCATGCAATAGAAGTTACATGATGTTGGAAACTGCTTTTTAACCTTCTTGATTTGGCTGGGTGAGACCCGCACCGACACGCCTGGTAGAGAGATTCCAGCTTATAGCAGCGTGCCGTGAGCTGGATAATGCCATGTTTGAAAGCACAGCCGCGTTCAGCTTGGAGCTACAGCAGGCCAAAAATGGCCCCTCTCTTTCAGAAGAAAATGTCATTAAATGTGAACCTGGATACCAAAATGATATTGCTGCCGCCTTTTATCTGGGTTACATATGCATCAGTCTGATCAAGGCTGGCTGGCACCAGGGTCTATGGAAGGCACATTTCAAAGCACAAATAATGACAAGGAAGGCACCGACGGACTGAAATAGGCTTTGATTCAGACTCCCATTCGGGGAGCAGACCGCATCAGACCCATCACAACTAATCAGCATCATCTCTCCAGACGTTTGATTGATTGATTTCTCTGCCTGGATGCTGCATTAGCATCACTATTTTTGCATGGAATAAAAGATGAAGTGAGGAAACACACTGGCACCTCTAGCAAACTTGATCAACCGGCTCTTCTTAAAGACAACCCATCCTCACTAACAACTTGAACTCAAGTTAAAAGGCACAAAAACCCAGTCACACGAGGTGCTTCAGCTTCCAGTGACTCTTGTGTTATAGTTGTTCACATTTTGTTAGTCTGAAATCAGTCAGAAGACATGGTACCTGCACCTTTATAGATTAATTATGTAAGCCTCTGGGTACACATTCAAAATGAAAGCTGGATAGAAACCAGCTATAGCCTTGTTACACATTTGCAAGCACTAACTTTGTAGCTGGTTGGCTCTTCTGATAGAGGGATCATCATCAGGAGGGGGAAGAGGCATGGCCCGTTTCTCAGGACGCTGTAGGGCACTGCTCTCCGAGCCACGCCGTTTCAACCTCCCAGATGAAAGATGTTCGAACATAATCAGACAGGTAGGAAAGGAGAACAGTACGGTATGGCCTGTGCATGGGGCATCGCTCAAGCCTCTGATGCTGGCCATCACAAATGCCTTTTGAACTTCCCCATGTCTTATTCTCCTGCAAGCACACATGCGCATTATGAAAGAGGCTGGCCCAGAGCCCCAAACTGCTTTCAAAACAGGGCTAAAGCAACTTGCCCTTGTTGTGGGTGCATTTCTTGCTCCTGGGATCAGCCCGGAGCGGGTGCCACCACCATCATGACTTCGAGCAGAGCTACTCTAACCTCTACTGAGTTGTGCTGAAATCTGGTATCTGTTCAGAGCCACGGGCACGTGGGCATACCCCTCACCCACTACCCATTCCCTTTAAAGGAGTAATCCAGGCTATCGTACCACGGCAGCGGTGATATAGGGGTGTAGTTGGATGGGCTCTGTGGGATGCAAAGACTTTAAGAAAACAGCTATTGCGCTTGGAAATGCACTGAGCAACATGAAGCTCCACGGGCTTGTCTACCCCAGTCGTTTTGCAGGACGGTAATCTCCTGCGATTTGCAAGCGGGGGGGGTTTCGTGGGAAGCGTGACATCTCATGAAAGTAATTTCTTCCCTGCCAGGCTGGGTTGGCCAGCGGCAGACTGCGGCTCCTGTTCAATTCACAGCCCGGTGCTGAACAGCTGCCCAGGCTCTTCCTGGGCCCCGCAGTGAGTGGCAGCTCCTAGCTAAAGGCTGACGGCATTTCGGCAGAGCTCCCGACACCGCACCGCTCAGCAGGTGCCTCCACGTTTAATTGGATTTGCCGGGCTCTGTCCAGCGCTGTGTCTGCTAACGACTTCCATGGGGCCTGCTTTTGCATTCAAGGGCCATCCGCGACTGTGCGCGCGTGAATGCACAGGGAAGCCTTGGAGGGCTGTCAAGGGGACCTCCATGAGCATCTGCCGTGCAGGGATGTCGCCATGGTGACGGCTCCGGCGGGTACCAGCGTGTGGATGTGACTGAATGGGAAACGGCACGGGGAGCCTGCTCACTCTGCTTGATGGGGGGGCTGAGCGAGCCGGGATCCCAGCGCACCACAGCGCACGGGGCCGAGCCCCCGGTGGACCTGTGAGCTCAGCCGAGCTCCCATCCCCTAATGCCACGGAGCAGTAAAAGGCGGCGGGTGCTTGAAATGCTATGTGCACATCTTCCTGACAGAGACCCTCGTTCTGCCCTGCCATTGCGCTCCTGCCCAGTTGAGCGAACTGGGGTTTCACCAGTGCTGCTGGGTCTTCACGGGGCACGCAACAGGCTAAAAATCAAAGAATCATTGAAAATGAGGGTTGCAAGCATCCTCAGGAGGTCACTTCTAGTCCAATGTTTTTTAAAAAAGCAAGATCACCCCCAACTAGACGATCCCAGCCAAGGCAGGACCAGCCCCAACTAGACCATCCCAGCCAAGGCTTTGTCTAGCCAGGTCTTAAACACCTCCAAGGATGGAGAGCCCACCACCTCTCTAGGTAACTTGTTCCAGTGTTTCACTACATTGTTAGTGAGAAAGTGTTTCCTAATATCCAGCCTAACCCTCCCTTGCTGCAGCTTGAGCCCATTGCTCCTTGTCCTGTCATCTGCCCCCACTGAGACCAGCCCAGCTCCATCCTCTTTGCAGCCCCCCTGCAGGGAGGTGAAGGCTGCTATTCAATCCCCCTCGGTCTTCTCTTCTGCACACTAAATGAGCCCAGTTCCTTCACCCTCTCCTCACCAGTCCTATCCCCCATTCCCTGAACCATTTTCATTGCCCTCCACTGGACTCTCGCCACATCCTTTCTGTAGTGGTAGGCCCCAAAACTGGACCCAAGACTGCAGATATGGCCTCCCCAGTGCTGAATAGAGGTTGTATATCAAAGTCTGTGCACATACTGGTATCGAGGGGCACAAGGACAGATATTTGGCTGGGTTGATATGATCCTGGCACCCGTTCCTGCCCGGGGTCAGAGCTGATGATCTATTTAGGTCCCTTCCGACCCTAAGGACTATGGTACTATAAAGGAGGACCCACAACCCCGTGCTCCCGATAGCAGCAGCAGGTGCATCCAGTTGCCAATTCCTCTTCCCCTCCATCCAGCTTCTTTTGACCTTGCTAATCCTTGGCGTCCCTCTCCCTCCATCAATTTGCCCTGTGCCCGGCCAGCTCGCATGCTCCCAGCCGCAGTCCCGGGTGTAGGCAGGCCTGGCAGATGTCCAGAGCCTCCCTGAGTCCTCTCCTCCCTACTGCTCCCCATCCCTCGGCAATCTGCCTGTCTCTCCAAAAACTCACCCAGACCATGGGCTTCAAGGCACTGGGCCTAAATACCCAGAGATGCCATGGATCAGCTGATCCAAATTCCCCACGTTAAGGAAGAAGGCAAAAAGAAAGAAGAGAAAAGGAAAAAAAACTGTCTAACGTGGCTTAAAACTGATAAGGATTTGATTGCTCACGTCCTGAGGAGAAGCAGTTCAGAGGCTCGTCAGTCTGAAAGTGTCACTGAGGCGGCACTGGCAGGATGTGCTTGGATCTTTGGGGGAAGAGATAACGAGAGACGGAGAGAGAGACGAACGGGGGGAGAGTAAGAGAGTAAATAATGTACTCTTCTCGATGAACTAAGCCTCTTTGCCCTTGCGGGATATCCTGGAGCTGACAGCTATTCGCTTGTTTTCTTGCATTATTCTCATTTTAATTCGCCTAGATCGATCATGAACAGCAGCTGATAGAAAGCACCCAAAATTCAAGCGGCTTCGGTTAATTGTGAACAGTGAGTCAGTCGCATTTCCGCTCTCTCGTTAGGCAGCTTGATGGAGCCACGGGGGCTTTGTAGCTCTGCTGGAGAGGAAATGGTATCAGATGAAGGATTCGTTCAGAGACTAATAAAGAATTTCAGAAAAAGAAAAGTAATAAAAATGTATGAAAAAAAAAAAAGCTTCCCCGCTCTGAGCCAAAGCCATCTAGCCCGAGGCAGCTCTCAGAGAAAAGTTAGCTTGCTCTAAGATTCACTGCCTGAGTTTCAGTTAATAGTTTCTCTGGTCATGCCTAGACACTATAACGGTGCATGTATATGAAGTCCTAGCTGTGAGAAATGTGCCCAGGCCAATGCTTGGCTTGTTCTTATCTTCTGTAATAGGGCTTTGGAAATGGATTTTAATTGTTTTCCCTCTTTATAGTCTCTATATCTTACTTTCTCCCCCCATGTTTGCTAAAGGAAAACAGTATGGACACATGCACAGCCCCCGTAATAAAGTGCAAAAACTCATTGCGATTTTTTGCGAGACACCTATAGCAATGCATATCGCTTTCCTACTCTGTGGGCCAAATAGCACCAGTCTAGGTTTCGCAGATGACTTATTTCTTCCTGGAGTCTGACAATGCATCAAATAAGATCTGACCATTGAGAGTATACCAGGCTCCAACCAAAGCCACCAGTCCTCTGGGAAACCAAATGTGAATGTCGGGGAGGGGGGAAAGGCACGCTCAGAAATGGGGAGGAGGGATTTCCACTAGAGGAGAAGGGGTTAAAAAAAAGCCTGGAAGGGAAAGCGTGATGGCTTAAGTGTTCATACAAGGCTGCATCAAACTGGGAGGTTTGCTGACATTTTGGGGACGGTCTCCCCCACTTTGAGTCGGTCGCTGTAGTAGGCAGCAGATGTCAAAGCCAGACCAAGGGCAGTTTAATGTACTGGCTAACACCTTCCCACGGGGTTAACACGAGGAGCAGACGGAGAACCCGACAAGGGCACATAAGCAGGTGGCATCCATGTCCTCTTACTGAGCCAGGCCCCGAAAGGGAAGTTTGTGGCTATGGTGCTAACACTGAAGAGGGGAAAGAAAGGAGCACGTGTATCCAATACTTTTTCACTAGGAGGGTAGTAAAGCACTGCAACGGGCGACCCAGAGAGGTGGTGCAAGCTCCATCCTTGGAGGTTTTGAAGACCTGGCTCGACCAAGTCTTGTCTGGGATGATGTAGCTGGGGCTGGTCCTGCTTTGAGTTGGGTTGGACTAGATGTGACCTCCTGAGGTCCCTTCAACCCTCATTTTCTATTATTCTATACTAGGCAGCAGCCTGTTCCCACTGCCGGGAGGGACTCGGGGACCAGAGCAACAGGCGCGATGGAGGAACCTCAGAGACCTGCAGTCCTATTAGAAAACCGACCTCGGAGCAATCATTTTGTGGAGCAGGCAGGACCGAAGGGAACATCAAGGAGGGCAAGCGCTATGTCACGAAGCTCATCGCAGCAAAGCCACTGTCCAGGCTTATGCCAGGATTGGGATCGCTGGAAAATAGGTAGAGCTGATATACAGCTATCCATCGACCTAAACTGTAGCGGACATATAGCTATGGGCTTGGGTCATGGAAGAGTTAAGTCGTGCAGGAGAGCTGCATGCTGCAAGCTGCAAAACCTGGCTTAATAACCAAACCTTGGGTTACCTGTTGCTGTTGCGAGGTAAATGAGGCTGAACACGGGGCAAGGGCAGAAACCCTCTTTTTCCCATTTGCAAGCCTTTGATGTGAAGCTAGAAAACCACAGGATAAAGCAAAGGGCGCCTTAACGAAGGGGATTCTCTGCAAAAGGAACACCTTTCCCACAGAGCGGTTGCTATGGGTGCTTCCAAAGAAGAAAATTGCAGGCTTGAGTAATGAGATGCTCAGAAAAAATCCCAGGCTCCAAGGACAGGAGCTCTGCGCTGGAGCATCTCACTCTCCAACAGCGCGGTCCTCCTCCCGCAGAGGCAGGCCGACTCCGAGGGAGGATCGCCACTCACCGAACAAGAGCCTGCAGCTCAGACGGCAAAGGGAAAGCCCTGTGCACGACTGGTTTCACGCTCACCTGAGGTATAAACAAATTCCCTGCCAATAGACCTCATGGGAGCATATAGAAACTGCAAGGTAAGAGGCAGAGATGCTGTCGGCACACGCTGAAGGAACCAAAGCTACAATTCACCGTCAAAACTACAAAGGTGCTGCCTGACAGTGCAAAACAGCTGTCTTGCTCTCTCAGATCCAGATCTGAACTTTGCAGCTGCCTACGTGAGAGACAGAGCTAACCGCAAGCATCTGGGCAGGTCCAGGCTGCGGGCAGCAATGACAGGAAGGTCGAATTGGTTGAAATGCTTGGCTAAGATGCAGGAGAACTAGCTTAACTTCCCATGGATTTCCTGTTAACACTGGGCAGGCCACAATCTGTCACCGATACAGCGAGGGGTTTGAGCTCATGCCTCATTTCCCCATGGGAGCCGTCCTATTAGCATTGGCTGGCCTGGAGCTCCTCTGCCTCTCTTCCGCTGTGCAAAAGGCAGGCAGTAATGCCCCCTTCCCTGACACTTTTCCTGCCTTGTCTGTCTGAATTGAGAGCTGCTTGCTTAGGGCTCACTCTCAGTATGTGCGGGCTGAGCCTCCAGCAGAATGGGATTTCAGCGCCAGCTGGGGCAGACGGTACTCATGCAATAAGTACTGGTTTGGAGCTGTGCTCTGCATCCAAATCCAATCTTCCCAGGCAGTGCCATGTGTAAGTCAGCCCCATCTGAGTACCAAGAATGAGTAAATAGTGGAGGACACGAACCCGCTATCAAGCAAAATGCAACAGGAGGCTGCAGCTTGCAGCGGAGACGCAACAGAGGCACCTGCTTGGGGTCAGTACAAAATAGCCCTGGGAAAAGCAGCTGTTAGAGATGTGAGCGGCAGCAGCACATGGCACCGGGTAGGGGGGAATGTGTGTGTGTGTGTGCATGTGTTTGTGTGTGTGCACGTGTGCAGGGCCTTCAGAAACAGGGCAGAGCACAAAGCCAGGAGCACCGACTTGAAGACAACCTGCTCGCTGGTTGATGAGATGGCTGATGAGAGAGGGTCTTGAGGAACAGGAAGCCATGAGGACATTAGGAGCTGAGTGGGAGCAAGAGAAAAATTGTGTGTTGTTCACTAACAGGAACCAGTTGCTCCACATTATTGGTTGTGCATCTGAACACACACGCAAGGACACTCCCCCCACCCTTCCTAGCATTTTAAGATGTCTGAATTGCTCAGAAACGTCACACGCAGCACGATCTAGTAACAACAGATCTCAAGGGGAGCCTTGCATGCCTGCGTCCTCAAGCCCACAGAGTAGCTGCTACTACAAAAAGCGAGAAAAACCACTTACTGTGATCTAGTTCAGTTTTACACGTACAGGTCATGTGCGTGTCTGCAGAGGTTGCCTACTGTTCCACAATAAACTTCATTGTTAATTCATTTAAAGTTCATTGTTCTACCATTGTTCTTCATTGTTAATTCATTTAAAGTTCATTGTTCTAATCAGTTATTGTATACCTGCATTTACTGAACTTGGCGATGTCTACACGCATGTGTCTGTATACAGATTTAATCGATTTTCATATATTTTTAGGGTCGGAAGATCATCGAGTCTGACTCCCTGCCCCAACACAGGGGCCCAAACACACCCAAAACAAATAGAAAAGGACTGGGGTATTTCTAAAAGGCATCGTGCTTATTGGTAACATGACTGAGCTCCAGACAAGGCACTGGTGACCAGGCAGCTGGACATCCCTCCTCCCCCATTAGAATACCATCAAAGCCTCTAGGAGACAGGGACCGGTTAAAAGACTGGTACAGATCAATCTATATTACATGCCCTCAACAGAAAGACTTGAAGGGGCTGCAGAATATTGTCATTAATCTTGCATGCTGCTGCTGCTGCATGTCTTTCTAAATTGCATCAAGAATAAAATGAAGTGAGCGGTTACGCTTGGCAGGCAGCGGGGGAAGAGCAAGTAGGGAACCTGAGCTGGGTTTCCAGCACAGCTCATGGAGAGAGAAAGGGGAGGAAACATCTATCGGCTACATCTTTCAGCCCCCAAGAACGCACATGGCTTGGGGCAGCTGAGCTGAGGCTAGACACCGTGCAGGAGGGATGCTACAGGAGTAAAAGGGGATGTGTTGCGTTTTAACGAGAGGCATCTTCTACCCATCTCAAGAGCACTGGTACAATACTCTGCATTAGAGTAAATGGGAGAAAGCCTGATCTTTTCCAAACTCTCTGACCAAGGACCAAATGCCAACGACTCGCATTATTAGGGTCAAACTCACTGAACCCTAGTGCATCAAGGGTGATGTGACTTTTGGAAAACTAGGGTGAAAGCAAGAGGCGGATTCGTACGTACACAGCAGGATTTGGCTCCTCCATCCTCACAGCCTAGCAAAGGTATTTGCTGGGACCCGCGCTCCCAAAGGGAGCTGTGTTGGACTCTTCTACAGACAGAAACGTTCTGCCGGCCCCAGTCAGGGACCAGGGATAGGAAAGTTGTAAAAAAGGAAATGATCCTTAAGTATTATCTCATCATAACCTACAGATTCTGGGTAATGCTATCAGCTCAAACCCAGTTGTGCTTCTATTATTGAATAAACAGGATGGAGATCAAAATATATTATATAATATTGGGGGGGGATCTTTTTCCTTTTTATTTATTTATTTATTTTAATTTATTTTTTTTTTAACATTGCATCATTTTGGTTTTAGGAGTGGACAAAAATGGTGTGGGGGAGGAGGGGGAAGCTACCTTCACAATCACATTGGCTCCATTCGTTTTCAGATTAATTTTGTATTGGCCAATAAAGGCACCAAACAGAGGGAAATTGTTGTGCAGAAGGAGCTCTGGAAACAAGAAATCAAAAAAGGGGGAGTCTTCGCCTCCTCCAGCCCAAACTCACTTGCGGAGTCTACCAAAAAGTCACAGGGATAAGTGTTATAAGAGTTGATCTTTGCCACCAAACCAGCACTGGGCTTTTCAGTTAAGCTGAGCAAATAAATCCCAAGAAATGCCTCACAAAGTGCATGTTGCCTCTCTCTACTCGTGGATGACCTGCGAGCTGCCCTCCGGTGCCTCGATTGTTAGTAGTTTGAAATGACTTTATTTCCTTTGTGCTTAACCGGTAGTGATCGCAAGCAGCCCTTTGGTTTTGGTGCTACATTACTTAGTTTGGAAAGTCAGGGGCTATTTTTGATACTCCCTGATCGAGCCTGCCAGCATTGCCAGTGTGAACACAGGACTAATTTGCCATGGTTTCTGGGGAAAGCGCACACCAACCACTTGGAAAGCTGATCTCCATAACCCTGGCAGGCAGCAAAGCTCACATGCAGATATGTTCATAAAGCTTCAAAGCCCACTGAAATCTATGGGCGGGAGCCAAGTAATCCATTTGAAGTTTTAAGCCGATGTTGACAGCAAGTATTCCTTGGCTCTGCTGGTCGAAATTTTGTGCGTGCATTTGACACACCGGCTTCTCAGCACAGCTACCTAGAGAAGTTGTGGGATCTCCATCCTTGGAAACTTTCAAAAATCGATGAGACAGACACTTGGCTGGAATGGTTTAGTGAGGGATGATCCTGCCTTGAGCAAGGGGTTGGACTGGATGGCCTTATGAAGTCCCTTCCAGTCCCCACTCTCCTATAATCCTATGTCTAATAATATTCTAAAACCTAAAAAAAATTAGGTCTGAACTACAGGTGAGGATGTCAGAATTTCAAAAATTTTGCTCGCTCTTGTTGCTGAAATGTTTCTTAGGGAGTCAGCGAATAGGAAATATTTCTGGCATGTCACCAGAAATGCAAAATAGGGATCCTTGGTCCCTGGTGACGTGGAAGCTCGCTCAGGTAGTTCTCATGCCATAACATTTTTTAATCACCACAACAGAAAGGGAGGCTTGGCCAAAAGGTAGAGACCAAAATTATGCAGCTCAGAAGAAAGGGGGACTGTGACCTGTGTTTAAGACGTTCCCGATCAGCCTTGCCGGAATCGAAGCCAAGGCTGTACGCAATATCTATCCAAGGTTGCAAAACAACTTGAGTCAATTTTTGCATGGGTGAAGTTACCACATTTATGAATATGGATGAGACAGCAGGCAGCAGGGACTATGAAGAGCTCGCTAAATGATGCCTGGGTGGGACGCACAGAAAAGCTCGGTCACAGTTACTTTGTCCCCTGATCACTACTGGCAATGCTAACAGGAGGGTGGAACAGCACTGCAAGAGGAGACCTCCAAGCAGAACTAATTGTTTTCTAGGAGAAATGGGCCAAACTGAGCCCTGGTGAAAGCAGGCTAACTCCCATGAATGGTAGGGTCAGAGAGCAGGGACATGCATGGTGAGGGGGTGCAAGTTGTGCCAGTTTGACTACCAGTGATGCCCTCTGCTATGGGGAGAACCTTAAGCCTGTACCTCGTCCTGAAAGATGTAATCAATACGGTTCAACAGAGCCATTTCTAGAGTGCCCTCTCTAACAGCAGAAAAGCACCTTAAATGTAAAGATATTATACTGCTTCAGCAGGGAAGGTGCAAGCCAGCAAAGGGAGAGCCCTTGTCTTGTGATTCTGCATAACAGGTGCATGACACGTCAGCTTTTCCAGTCGTTAAAACTGCTCTGCTCATTAATTAAAAATGGACAGGGTAGCTAGGTAACCACTGATGTGTCATTTCCAGTATCCACTTGCTAATCCTGAAGCCCTCATGGTCCGGCTCAGATCTGGCATGCACAAATCTCAGCAGAGACCTCTCGTCCTGTTCAAATCACTGCCATGACTCGCAATGGGTTCACAGCTTTTCCACCAACGCTTTTTGGAAGGCCTGAGCTTCTCCTTTGCAGCAAAGCCCCCGGGGGCTGCATCTGGTGACTGGGTAAGCAACACAAATCTATTATTTATCTTCTACACTTCCGAACGGCGGCAGTTAAACGCACTTCCCCCCGTTTGCTTGTTTTCCCTCTTCTTGCATCATTAGCACAGGATCGCTCGGCCTCTAATTGTGCTTGCCCGGCGCTGAGTGAAAATGAAACGCTTGGCAAAGCGGAGAACCTGCATATCCTTCCCTGAGTATATGCAAAGCGATCATCACGTTGCCCTGTGACGAGCTGGATCCTCTTCGCTCCAGGCGCACCGCTGCAGGGGAAACAGGCTCCCACTGTGTTGTCTTCTCACGTGTCCGTTCAAAGTTGATAACGAAGACACAACCCTCCTTCTCCTGGGCATGTTCTTCCTTAAAACCCATACAGCTCCCAGCAAAGTTCTCCTAGAAACGAGGGCCGATTATAAACCAAATAAGTGTAATGGGGAGGTGGGAAAGTTCCCCAGATTTCTCCCCTTATTGCTATATTTCTGTATAGACCATTTCCAATGCTTTGTTTCCTCCCCGCCTCCCGATTAAAAACCTTCAAATGTTGAGACCCTGTTTTCTAACTGGCCTGTAAAGTACCCACTTTAAACTCACAAGCAAGCAAGCAAATGCTATGCCTAAATATTATAATTCTCACTCACAGTGTGGGTCTTTGTGCCTTCCCAGTGGGCAGGTATGGTAATATCCCCAAGTTTGCTGTAGGAAGGGAACCCAGAAATTCTGGATCTTAAAGCAGAAGTTTACTGCGTGGCATAAAGGACCATCCATATTAGTTCAAAAGGCAATGGCAGATTCAAATCTATAGACGTGGTCAAAAAGCATGTGAAAGTCCTGAAGGTCCGAAGAATGATAAGGTCTTTCTGATGCAGTAGGCATCCAAATAAATCCAAGAATATCACTGCCAAATGTTGGTCACCATCCATGATGAGGATGACAGGATGGAACAGGTGAATGAAGCAGATGCACGGACAGGAGATGCACGTAGTGGGAAACAGGAGTGCTGGAAGGGTCTAAAACGGTTCCAAAAACTCTGCTGCATTTCAACCAACCTCAGGTAGGTCCAAGCATTTGAACAAGCAGTGGATACTGGCTGGAAATCTTCTTGTAGAAGCATTCCCTACTTCTACGTAATGCTGGCAGCCCACAGAAACAGTCCAATGTGCTGTTAATGCTTGGCACGTTTATTCCCTAAGGCACTTTTGAAACATTAAAAGCTAGTTATCAAGATCAAGGAGTAATTCTTGATACCCCAGGCATGCAGAAGAGGAAAGTGAGAGTCTAAAAGATGGAGTAAAGCTGCCCAAGGATAAGCAATACCAATATCTACCTGCCCTGCACAGGGTCCGATTTCCATCCATGTTCCAGGTGTGTTGAGGAATCCATATTAAGTCAGGATTTCTGGCTGATGATGCACATTGACCACACTCAGGGGAGCATCAAGGTTTGGAAACACAAAACCAAACTTTTACAGAATAAGACTGTTTCTCAATGGCATTCACGAGGAGTAGCTGTACACACTACATGCTAACCGTTAAGCACCAGAAGCTCCAGTGACAGCGGTGGGACGATGCACGTCTTCAGGAGGCACACCAGACATTTGCATGCCTTAGTTGCACCAAATATCATTTTACTGCTAAGATACCCTGGAGTATCTCATCAATTCAGTGATCCTTGAATTCCTGTGCTGCCATATCTGTCACCGACATCCCATGACATATAGTAATTCTAGACTGCTGTCAGACTAGCAGCATCCTCCACAAGCGGAAGCGGGTTCTTGAACTTCAATGTGTCAACCAGACTGAGCTCCATAAAGAGTGAGATTAACTTGAAAGACAGCAGGCCAAATCCTGCTCCCATTTGCATCCTTGTCTTTCTCTGCCAAGAGAACTTGGCACGATCCATCGATGTCGCAGCGCAGCACCCTTTGCGCTGCTCCTGTGAAGCGCATGCAAGTGCGCAGCGTGAACTGAAATGGAGATTGCCAGCTGGCGCGCATCACTGCTCTTCTACTGCAGGCACTGGAGCGGTGTAGATCACCGCATTGACACAAACAATAGTGCTATTCCCATTTGCACCACGTGGAGATCGGGGTATTAAAAGATTCCTTAAATTACACCTGTTGGATGCCAAACAAAGTACCTGTTAGACCCAGTGTTACTAATGTAAAGGGGAAAGCATTTTCCTCATCAACCCAAAGCAAATAAAGAGATTAGTCTTCAAACCTTATGGAAACCAAATGTGGAAATACTCTCTGCCCTAGAGATAAACCTATATAATGCAAACTGGGGGGTTATATAATGCAAACCTATATAATGCAAACCCTGATAAAACGGTTTCAGAGTGAACGGCAATGGCGAGTATAAGTGGGCCAGTCTCATATAGTCCTTAGGTGGAAGCTGTGGAAAATGGAGGCATTGTGCTTTATTCCAAGCCTTGACATATGTTGGCCAGCCGCTCTGCTCATCAATGCACCGATAGGGCACATTTGTTAACGACGCTATTCATTTTTTCCCCTTCTTTTCTTGGCAGGATTCAGCAGGCAATTATTCAGATGCTGGAACATGCAATAGAAAGATAATAGGCCTACACCTGCCCCACCATCCTGTGAACCCCCACTGATTTCAGAGATGTGGGAGCAGACTATGCCCAACAGGTATACGATCTAAAGGGTCAGTCCTGACTTTTGACGCAGGCTTCTCCCGTGGAGAACGTCCCTTGAGCTGCACTGGTCTAAAACCAGCTTTGGGAAGAGCTGAGCACCAGACGCACCTTCGAGACAATTCCTCCTCCACTGAGGGTTGTGTATTCACTCTGGATTTAGACCAGTGCCATACAGCAAACCCTGGGGGCTCTTCCAAACTGGGAGGTGTCGATGCAACAAGCCATTGATTGAGGGCCGGGGGAGAAATGCCCAGTTCCTCACCAGCCCACTCCACCTGCTCATGCAATGTGGAGGACTAGGAGGCTCCGGGGAGAAGTCAGTACCCATCTTGCCCAACCCCAGCCACTCTCCTTTCCTGCCCAGGAAGCAGGAGGATGCATCGTTCTACCTCCATCCACCTCTGCCCTACAGTCTGTCTCTCTCTGCGCCTGCCAGATGTCTTGTTTTAACATTATGATGAAATATGAATCTCTCAGGTTTAGGCAGCCGCTATCGGCTCCTCCAGGCACAGCTTCCTGGAACAGCTGGCCGCTGCCTCCCGGCAGCCTCCTGCTTGCAGTGCTGCTCCTTTGGGCTCTTGGCTGGGGTGTGCAAAGGATGTCAGTCCATCCCTGCTGTCTGCACCCCCTGCCCTCAGGAGCAGCTGGGGTCCCACCCAGCTGGTCCAGGGGCAAGCCAGCTGTCCAGAAGCTGGGTGGCACTGCCACAAGCCAAGCACAGGGCAGATGCACATTCACGTCCTAATAAAACCACCCCTGCAGCAACATCTCACACAGCTGGACTCTAGCTTTTGGAGTCGGGTAAGTGCGAATGAACCGTCTGAATAGTCACCATCCAAAGGGCTGACTTTATAGACATGTGTAGAATCGCTAGGTAACATCTTGATGGCCTTGCTATAGGATTTGCTTGGGGTCAGGCGGCCTGCTGAAGTACAGAGTCGAGTTCAGCAACCCTAGGGCTCTGCGCCAGGTGCCCTGAACAAATGTACCCAACTCGGCTTCCTATCGATTCGGACAGAGGCTCTCTCCCTTCACTTAAATAAATCTCCTCACTGTTTTATTTTGGTCCTAGGGTCTGCTTTGACTTCTGCAGAGGTTTGGTCTATAGTTATTTTATATTGCCAGGGGTAATAGCAAAATGTTAAGCAACAATAAAACCTAAGCAGGACTTATAAATCAGAGCTGGTGAGTTAGGAGATTTCTAAACCTCATGCAGAATGGCTTTGCTTCAAAGTTTTGCTTCACATAAATCTCAAAGAGCAACCTGAGGATTTATAAACTAAGTCTTTTTTTATTTCGTACTTATTAGCCTGATTTATAAATCGACTGCCCTATTTATAAATCTGTTTTACGGCGTGCAAATCCATTTCCTGACTTAAAATAGCTGCTGAACATCGCAGCTAAACCTTTGCACACCACATAATGATCTCCAAAGCTTTGTGGTCAGGGTTAACTTGCTGTTTTAGAAGGCAGGAGCCATATACAGTGCGCAGTCCAAATATGCAGATGTGTGTTACTTGGGCAATAATTTTACAGAAGGAACCTGCGCTTCTGTAACTAAACCTCTGACTTCTCATTAGCTGCGCATGAACATAGACTAAAATATACATTACAGGAGTCTGTCAAAGCAGTTGCAGAGGAAAACAAAAGCGTGATTTGAAAGTAAAGCCTTCAAAATTTGCCCTGCTTTTCAGTGCTTTGCTGTCAGCAGGACAGGAGAATGACAGCTCAAGTTAGCAATGGGAGCCCGCAAGAAAGTTGTGCTTAGCCGACTGTCTACAACTGGCAGGAGAAGAGGAAGATTGACAGAGGGTCCTGGTGCACTGTAAAACCAGGATCAAGGATCGCAGACCATCAAGGAGGAGAGACAGGAGAAAGACAAGCACAGCTGGTTCGAGGCTTGGATGGAGGGGCACCTCATCCCCCCCATATTTTGTCTTCTGTGCCATTAGAGGGGAAGGGCAGCCCGGCTGGCGAAGGAGAGGGGCGATGGCATTGAATGAAAACAAGTACCGATGATTCGGAGCTTTAAAACCTTTCCAAACAGCACAGTCATTTAGGGGGCAAGTCACGCTGCTTCCCCACACCTCAGATCCTCCTGCTCGAACACGGGGATGATACTGGCCTCCTTTGGCAAACGTGTCGATACGCAGATAGCTAAAAAAAAAATGATCTTGTAGCTAACTGTTAGGATTTTAATGCATTTCCACCAACCTTGCCAGCTCCAAGAGGAAGTCCAGGCCCTGTTGCTCTAGTTGCTACCCAGCTATTGTCAGTAAAAACTGAAAAAATTCCCATTAACTTTTTTTGTTTTTAATGAAAAAGTCCAGTGTATGTTCCACATGAGCATCTTTTAACAGTGCTTTCCTCCTCAACGCTTATTTTTCCTTCAGAAAAAAATTGAAGATCTGGGTTGATCACTTTTCAGTTCCTATTTTTTCTCATAAAACATAAAAGTGCTCTTCTGAAAAGACTCACTAACAAGTTTGCTAAATTTTCCACACCACCACTCCCCACCCCCCCAACCTTTTCCTCTGCTTGACAAGATCTTACATATACAAGATATCCTTCTGGCAGTAAACTCACAGTCTTGGATAGGACATGGAGAACAAAACACACAACCTGATGTTGAGCAGAGAGACAACAGATGAGTCAAGCGTTTCTAGCACAAAACCAGGTGCTGATATTTCTAAAGTTTTCAACAATAGGCTGTGCCCATTTCTTTCCTTGGGAAATATTAACAATGGGAGCTTTTGTACTGAGGTTCGAAAGCATTAAAACAAAAACAAAAAAGAAGCTGGCATTAGATGCAGTAAGAGTGATAATGAGAAAGGCTTCTTGATTGACTATGCAAGCAAATGAGATCTCATCTCTCACGAGAGCTGGGAGAAGATCCAATGCAAGCAAGGCTCTGGGCAACCCAAAGGATGATGGGCAACCCAACAGAGGATGGGCAACCCAACAGATAATGGGCAACCCAACGGAGGATGGGCAACCCAACAGATAATGGGCAACCCAACGGAGGATGGGCAACCCAACGAAGGATGAGCTGTGTGAGGTTTCAAAAAAAACTATTTGGGCTTTGGATAGTCTAGACTCCCACTGGTTGACGCAGTCAGGTCCTTGGTGGAAATACAAGGCTGCTTCATCCTAGGTGACAACCACTCCAAGCCGATTCAACAAAACAACTGAGCACGGATCAGAGGGACGACCCACACAGAGTGAGGTATGCTCCTGCATGCTTCACTGGAGCAGGCCAGAGAGACCAGCAACTTCCACAAACATAGCCACATACATTATCGTAGAAAAGCAGATGCTCCAAATCTCTCTTTTCAGCTCCAGAATTGCAGAAGGACGTTTTGTCTTTCCAAATGCCCCTCACAAACACTTACATCCCCAGACACATCTGCTGTAAAGCTAATTTTGGTTTTTTGGCTCCACAGAGAGCTCTTCCATTTCATTTTGAAGCACTGCTCCTTTGTGTCACCCGCTGCCCTCAGGTCTTCCAGCTTAGAACATGTTGTTAAATGAACAAAAGGGCATTTGAACCATTCCAGTTCTCGTTACAAATAAATTTTAGTGTCTTACACAGAGCTTAAGTATACAAGAGTATCCCCAACCAGCACAGCTGTTAGGCAGCCAGAGCCAGAGCCAGCATGTGTGGCATAGAATAAAGTACAGATCATAAAGTACAGGGGCTTCCACATGAGGAGAGACTAAAGGGTCTATTTAATTTAGAAAAGAGACACTTGAGGGGACCCATGATAAGGGTTTAAAAAAATACTAAATGATGAAGGGAAAGTAAATGGGGATATATTATTTACTCTCTCTCTCATATATATATATATATATATATATATATATATATTATTTACTATCTCTCATAGAAGAACTGGGGGTCACAAAATGAAACTAGCAGGTAAGTCTGCAAATAACAAAAGGAAGTTCTTCGTCACACAGCATGTCATTAAAATGTGGAGCTCGTTGCCACCAGATGTTGTGGAAGCTCACATTTTAGCCAGATTCACAAAGGGATTGCACACATCCTTGGGGGGAAAGTGCATCAGAGCCTACTGGCAATCAGGACTCCTAGTAGAGATGAGATCTTTTATTAGACCAACAAGATTTCTGCAAAACAAATTTCTTTAATTGCAAGCTTTTGGGCACAAACACCCTTCTCCAGGCACGTTTGTGCCCGAAAGCTTGCAATTAAAGAATTTTTTTGTTGTTGGTTTTGCAAAAATCTTGTTGGTCTAATAAAAGATCTCACCTCTACCATGAGTCCTGATTGCTTTTTCCTCTAAACCAATACGGCTACAACCTGGATACCTCAGTACCTATTGAGCATGGGGGTTAGGGTTACAGCCCCAAAACCAGAATTTCCTAAGTGATGGAGGCTACAAGTGAGAGAGGTATGATGGAAAACCCCCTGTTCATATACCCAGTTCCCCCTCCTTTTCGGCATTCGGTTTCTGCCTCTGACACAGGAGATTGGGCAAGATGGACCTTGGGTCTGACCCAGCAAAGGGCAGTTATTATGTTATGCTAGTTTGGGGGAGGCATTTTCACAAAGGACACAGGGCTCATTGTGATTGCCACTGCAGTTAAACTCCTGCCAGTTTTATGACAAAAAAGTTGGACCACCTTTGACAGCCCCAGCCCCCGTGGCACGACACGCTTCCTCTCTGCCAGGTGGGAGACAGCATTTCCTATTGCAAGTATGGGCTCGACAATGCTTCAGCAGCACGACTCGACAGTCATTGCCTGCTCTCGTAGCAACTCTGCTGACTGCAATACCTTAGAGGCGGTAAAAGGAAGAAAAAACCCCCAAAAAACCAAACATTTGATTTCATGTGCCAGCTGGTTTAGTAATAATAAAACCAAAGCCCCAGTGCTTCACGGTACCAGAAACAACAGTCCGTCTGGATACAGCGCATCTCCCTTATCTGACCAATCCATCCCCCTGAAAATTACATTTGGGCAATTTCCTAGGCTGCCTTGTATTTATCTGTTGCTGATATTTCTCTATGGGGTATTTCCTCCCTGTCTTTCTGCTGTGCTGCGCTTAATGACTTGCTATATTTTATGCATGTTTTTTTGGCTTGCCATTGTACAAAAAAAAAAAAAACAGAAAGAAAAAAGGGGGGAACAATTCAGAAACAAGAAAACATGCAAAAGCCTCATTTGTTTAAGATCAATAGATCAATGCCTGAATCGGTATTACACATGGGACTCCTGTTTCATGTTTTAGAGGGAATAAAAAGAACCAGGGATATATTGATTGGCTCCTTCATTATGGATCACCAGCAGTAACTTAGACACCTGTGAAAATGAGGTCTATTGAAAACTTCTCTCCTTGCCACGCTTTCCATGGAGCATGCTACAACTAAATAAAAATATGATGTTAACAGATAATAGATTAAAACAACAAAAAAAAATTAAATGCTAAAGAATTAACCCATGCCAAAAAAAAAAAGTGATGTTGTTTTCCTATACAAATTGTCTCGATCTTTAATAACGGCGCTAGACCTCAGTGGCCGTGTCCCATGCCCTGACTGGCAGAGTTCATTTGTCCTCTGTGCAAATAAAATAGTCTCGTCACAGCTGTCCAGTAAAATGGTCTACATCTACAATTAATAGCTGCTAAATCTATTCCGAGGACCGACTGCGTGTGAGTCACAATGGTAAGATTATTGATTCAAATAAAAACTGCCACTGCTCCTCTCTCCAGATGGAAGCCTGTTGCCAAGTTTTTGGATGAGATGAAAAATAAAACAAAAAAAAAAAACAAAAAAAAAAGGAAAGAAGCATGCATACTAATGTATAACCATATAGGTAGGAACGATTACAGTCTAACTGCCTAGAAGAATGTGCTCCCCGCACATGCAGACACTGATTTATTCAGAATCGCAAGCCAACCCGAATCCCATCTGCTGTACATGCCTGCCATTAATTCAACGACTGCTTGCTTCTTATAAAAAGCTAACTGATCGTACCAAATACTTGGGGAGCACAACAAATGGAAAGGAGAGGCTGCTCCCAAATAAAGGTACAATGCAGCCCCTAGGGTCTGGCTCCAATCTAGCAACACACCTGAGCCCATGCCATAACTCGAACTGAGTTGTTGCATTGACTTCAGCAGAAAACTCATCTGCTTAAAAATTAGCCAACGGATGACATGCTTTGCTGAATCGGATGCAGAGCTCTGCGCACCTCGCAGGCCTCACACCTTCCTATTCCTGCCAAGGCTGGAAACCTTTGGCACTTACACTTGGTAAGGCTGGGTTTTGCGTGATAAACATCTGTTCCTCGCTCAGGTAGGTCAGGAGGTAGATCAACACCGAAACATACCCCCACGCTGGCCGTGACCCAAAATTTAAACAAAAAGTCTCTGATCCGGTATCAATACCGTGTTTGCTCCCAATGATTGCAGCATCCATATTACCTGCCACCCTGGTTTGATTCGACTGGGCTCAGCCGGCAACACGCATCAAATTAAGGGTGTAGGAATAGCCGTGTTGGATCAGGCAGATGGGGGATTCAGTCCAGCGCCCTGTCTGTGCCATTGAGCATCCCTAGGTGTTGCAGAGGAAGGCAACAGAGGTACTGCGCAGGCAGGTGTGCAATGCCACCGTCAGTGGAAAGTTTCTTTCCAACCCCTTCATGTGAAATTTAGCTTATGCCCCAAAGCTGAGCATTTCTCTTCTTATTACCACCCATACCATTAATAACAAAAAACATCCAGTGATCTATAGAAGTGCCAGCACCTTTCCTGAATCTTGCCAAGTTTTGGCATTCTTGAGGTCCCATGTAAATGAGTCCCACAGCCTATTATCCAATATGTGATATAGTATTTTCTTGCATTATCTTCAAGTTCACCAACTTTTTGGTTTTCACTGAAAAACTCTTGTCCCTATAGGAAACATTATGTAGAAACGCCTGAAAATCTACCTTCTCAGTAAGCACGGATTATTTCCTAAATTTTTATCTACCAATCTCACGCAACCTCCCAGAAACTATGCCATCTTGCTCTCTTCCGGAGAGCTTTCTCCAGGTCCATTAATCGTTCTTACCCCTTCTCCAATCCCACCGCTGTTTCTGCTGTATCCTTTTAGGGAGTAATTTGGGGAGCACAGCACTCTCTTGAGTAAGAAGCATTGAAAAAGTAGGGCTAGAAGAGACCTCTGGACGTCCCGTAGGCCAACCCCCAACATAAAGCGGGATCATCACTATCCAAACCAGAGCAAACAAATACTTGTCGAACCTATTACTAAAACTATAGTCAAGCCTGATGTACAACAACAAAGTGCCGCATCCTACATTTCCATGGGTAAAGCAGGGGGACAGTGGTGTCCGATGTCCTGCTGCTGCAAGGGTTGTTAGAAATATGCTTGAGCGATCCAACGAAGGGGCCACAACCCGCACCCACCACTACAGAGGATGGCAAAAGGCCCCATAGTCTGTACTGCTGAAATGTGTAGCAACAAGAGGGGGAAAAATTCTTCCCAGTCCCATATGGGAACCAGCAAAGTCCAGGAGCCTGGGAAAGACCACAGTATAGCATAGGCCTAGCTACTCTTACATCAGCCCTGATGTACATCGCACATGTCTTTCCCCTTCCCGATGCATCTTAACAAAGCCTGTTCTTGACTGCCACAGTCAGTTTGCATCCCTTCAACTGCTGCATGATGCTCAGTGAGTGCTAAATCCAATCCCATCGTTTTAAAAATGAAAACCGCCCTGTGTTTTGGAGGCGTGCACCCAACCAAGTGTCGACTTTTGCTCATCTCTCTCAAAACTCGGCTTAACACACGCACGGTTTGACAAGCAGAACAAAACTTTGGTGCTGCAGATGGTGCTAAAAAAAAGATGATTCATTTGTGCGTGCGAAAGCACAAGCACCGCTCGCAGATAATTCACGAGAAGCGCATAAAAGGAAGCGAACCGCAGACTAATAATCTATGTTGATGCAGTTCAGTGGGAGCACCGCATTAAAAAAAAGGAGAGAAAGGCATTCGAACAAAGTGTGAACAATAAGAGGAGCTGGGAATAGAGTAACGCGGCACAGAAACAAGGAACAACTGGCCACCCAGAAATGTTATTAATGCCAATGTCTCAGACCAGCAACAGGGGCTAAATTTATTACCACCGGAGGAAAATGCACAGGAAATAGCCAGCTGCTGGAAGCCGCTCGTTGTGTAGCCTGGGCAATTCTCCGGGGAATCGAGGAAGACGCAGAAGACGAGCCAGCTGTGTTACTTAATCCCCCTGGCTGAGCATTTTAAGTTTAAGCCCAAAGCTGACACCCTCATTAAGAGTAGAAATCCCAGTACTGAACTCCCTTCTCAGCTCAGCTGCAGGACCTCTCGTCAATGGGACTGCTGTGCTAGAAACCGGGCTCAAGACAGCCCCGTGACCGCCACCTCCAGACCCAGGAACCTGCATCACGGATGGACCGTGGCCCCTTTGTGGGCTTCTGCGCGAATCCACCCCTTACAGGATGTCACGGCCCCAAAACTTTGGTGACTCCTAGCCAGACTGCTGTCAAAGCAAATGTGGGCCTTAGCAGCGCAATGCCGATTTCCTCTGCCCGATACAGTGGCGGTTCAAAAATGAGGACGCTCATTTGCTTTGGTTTCACCGGAGCCTGAAAATCTTGCTGCAAACTTAAAGCATCAATGTAGGGTAAGGGGTTGATCTGGCCGGAGACAAGATGCCAACCAGGCAATTAAAGAGAAGCAATAATCTAAGAAACCATCAACCAGGCAGCAAAGACGTGGCAGGACCTAGCTGGGATGTAGATGAATATAGGGCCTGTCGTGCTCTTCTTGCACGTTGCTCTCGCTGGCTGGCATATTAGGCTGGATCGAGCCTCAGCCTGATCCAAATGAGCTTCTCCTATGTCCTCATAAAGATCATTAAAAATAGCACTGAGGTTGAATTCAGTTGGGGGTTTGTTTTAAAAGTCCACCAATTTGTCTGACACTCTGCTAATTGGTTTCTACGCAACGTGGTTATGCCGCTGCGCTGAACGAACAAAGACAGTGTTTCCGTGTTAGAGAGACTCCAATTAGAAGTGAGGGAAAATAGGCTAATTCAGTAAGAACTGCCATGACTCTCCCTCCCCTGGCTTCAAAACAAGCCTAATATCAACCTTTTCAGAAGAGTGGGGAAGTGTAATTAATGGCTGGCTTGTGCGCTCCTGGCAGATATTACGCAGGATCACAGGTAGCAGCTTCTGCGTTCACACGGTGCTGCCTGCAGGACTGGAGCCTACCTTTGACATCGGGAAAGGACGGCTGCATCAAAGTGGAGAAGCAAGGTCCCAAACACAGGCAGTTGGGTTTTCCATTTTCCATTTGGACAGGGAGAGCAACGCCTAGCAGTGGTTTATCCTGCTCTGGCAGGTCTTCACACTCCCTTCCTGGGATCACTGTTGTTAGCAAGACCTAAAACATTTGGCCCAGGGGAAGAAAAAAAAATACACCCGCCCAAGACCAGAGCCAGACTGCTAGTACTGAGTCCTTGAGCTCAAAGGCATTCAGGAGCTGTTTTCTCTCTACATGCTACTATGTTGTATATCTCTTTTTAAAGAAGGAGTCAGGGAAGCCTGTCACACTTACTTACCTTCCTATACTTTCTTCTCAACTTATTGAATAGATCACCTCTCTTCCAGTGGAATAACAGCATCTTCCCACCAAACACTGCCTTACACTCAACTGCTAACCAGTCCAGCAGGTCCCATTACAGGGGCAGGCAATTATTTTGGGCAGAGGGCCACTTACTGAGCTATGGCATGCCATTGAGGGCCGCAGGCAGGCAGGGGCAGATAAATATTAATTTCCTAAATTTTTTAGGGGCCCCGCGGGCCGGGTAGCATGGCCTGGCGGGCCGCATCCGGTCCACGGGCCGCATTTTGCCCACCCATTACCTTCTCCGAGCTTTTACCTGGTGGACTGTGACCATTCATTCATACGTTGACTTGACAACCTTTTCAAACACAGTCTTATTTGTGCTGTTAAGATTAAAGAAGCATGCAAAGAGGATTTAAACCTAGCCAGAAACCGTCCATCTGACCAGGGGCATGGAAGAGCCTGACCGTGGGGATGCAGGAGGCTAGTCTGCTCCAAACACCCCTAACTCGTCCTCGTCTTGGGAGACCATACCCATTTTGAAAACAAACCAAACTCTTCCATTTGTTTCTGATTAGATGTAAAGGTCTTTTTCTTAGTACTGAACCTCATGGAGGGACTTTGATATATGCCCATTATAAAACATGTGATAATAGGGAGTGCTATTTGCTGTCAGCCTAAAGTATGCAGCTCCTTTTTGCAACTACACAAGTGATTGCCATCATCATTTATATATATATATATATATATATATATAGCTAGATAAATATTTTAATCCCTGTTTACTGCCAGTAGCATTAAATAACTGCTTTCTAGAATCCTTCCATAAATCTCATTTGTAATATGTTATATCTGGGATCAATTCTGTGTTCTCTTTTGCTTCCTGAAGCAGTTGAGATTCCAACTGCTTATTTCCTTTTTACAGCCCAGATTAAGGGTTTTTTTTATAGTTTGCCCAATCCATGGCTTTTTGAACAAATACTTTCCTGTGAGACAATGCTGTATAATGCATCTTGTACCAGGATTTAATCATTGTACCAGGATTTAATCATACATAAAAAGCATTACCCAAGACTGGGAAAAGTATTTTGCACCACTAATGCTGACAAGATATATGCATCACATACAGCTCAGCTTAAAGTCTGGTCATTACAAATGGCTGAAGGACTGCAACCATTTCTAAGGCACTTTGAAACGATAACTTAAGAGTGAACATTTCCTGCAGACGGTCCTGTGAGGACTGAAGCAACGTCATCTACAGATGGGGGATAACAGCAACACGTACCTCCAGTTGCTCAGACATTTACACTGAAGTTGATTCATGACAGAAAATACAAATTTGACTCAACCTCCGAATTGCATGAGTAATTAAAAGGATGCCCAATCTTTCCGAGAAGATTTAAGTAACAGCAAACAGGGGAAGGCTCCAGGGTGGTACCAGAAAGCAAACAGCAATGTAATTTGGCCTTGTGTCCTCGCAACACTAAGTGCTATAGAGTCAGCTCTATAGCGTCCAAATTACTGAAGAATTACGAGGCTAATAAAACAAAGCCTACAAAACAGAAGTGTCCAAGGTAGGGTAATGCATTTGAAGAGATGAGACACTGAGGCTCCATTCACATAAAGTCACTACCTTGATGGAAAGGAGATCTATCTTTTCTCTTCAAAAGTAGCAAATATCTGTTCACAACCCACCCTTGAGAATAACCACTTGCTTTTCATTCCTCTCCATATTTGTGCCCTTATTTTGCACAGCTGAGCCACAGGTCTGACTTGTCCCCATGTCAAAGCACTGTCCCCTCTTCTGCTCTTGCACTTTGCGTGTCTCCAAGTGGCTCCGAGGTCCTCAAGACCCTTTTAAAAGAGGTGGCGCATAGGCTGCCAGGAATCCTCCCTCGTATCAGACCATCGACCGTTCCCTCCACCGCTCCGTTTACGGGCTGAATCCCAATCTTTCCTTGGCTGAAAAGGATGTCCTTAAGGTTTCTGAATGCAAGCATCTTGCTACCAAAGCAACTGGCTGGTAAGCATTGCCAGTTTGTCACCATCAAAACTTTTGTTAGTCTCAATGAGAACAAATTGTACCAATGAGTCACTAGTACAGGCAACCCACCACTACCTAACAGTAGTGACATCTTTGAATGTCACAAACTCATGTTGTCACAGCCTTCCTGTGTATTGGATAATAGACTGTCACGCTCAGCCTCTCTTTCCGCTTCTGTACCAGCGCCAGCCTTTTCTATAGGCTGTCCTTACAAAACCGTTTGAAAATGAGCCAGTGACGTTACCTCACTTGCTTGACTTTTGCTTTGTGCACAGGTTTTAATAACCGCAGATACAAACTACTCAGAAGCAAACTTCGACGCAGATCTGCGGCCGCCAGTTTGCTTTTTGCTGTTCTACATTAATCTAGAGACCAATAGAGGGGCCATATAAAAACAAACCACGCCTCTCCCTAACCTGGTCTGGCTTGGTTAAAATGACTTGATTAGTTAGTAAAGCACCTGTCCAACAAAATGACAAGGTTCCTTGGGTGAATTTGATATCTTTTATTAGACCAACCCAAATGGTTGGAGAATAGTTATTAAACAAGCTTTCGGGTTCAAAAACCCTTCATCAGGCTAAGGCCAACAAAATGGCACTTACAGCTTTTGAGGCGGAGGGAAGGGAAGGGCGCACTATTTTTCCACTTGAAACCTGCTTTCATTTCTAATACTGGTGCGTATGTTTATTGGCCACTACATTTTACTGCACCCTGGGGTATGAATGGAGGGTCTGACTGCACTTGCAAGGGCAATTCAGTTTTGTCACTGACTTTGAAGCATGTAAGAACGCACCCTAATGCACTCGATGCACAACCCAAAGGCCACTGATGCCAAAGGGAAGAATCCCCTTGACCACAGCGGCCTCTGAAGCCAGCCCTGTGCAAGCGAACCGCCGGATACAAGATGTTAAACACAATAAAACTCAGAGCCCTTCAGATGAGGGGACTGTTCCACTGCCCAGAAATGGAGCAGTCTCTCTACAAGAGCTCCTTCCTAAACTCAAAGCATCTACTTCATTTATGCTCGGGATGAGGAAACACAAGAATTTCATGTCACACTTGGATGCTTCAGCAGCTCACCGCAGCGATGAAATCAAAATAATTGCCTGGCCCAGTGTTTCGCAGCACTTAATATAGAGGATCTACTTATTCCTTTACATAATGATATAGTATAGCTGGATCTGCTCATGCCTTGATACAAATAGGTCTCTGAACAATGCACAAACACACTTCAGTGCCCTCCAAGAGTCCATTTACTTCTCTTGTGCTTAACGGCAGGAGGAAGGAGGAAGGGCACACATTTAGAGATTTTATTCTCTTGGTAGGATGGCTTCCCGAGCCTGGGGGGCTAGCTGGTCTGCAAGGGTGGAGGTCAAGGAGGGGTTGGAGGGACAAAAATAGCTCCGTGGCAGGGCTGGGAAGCGGGTAAGAAAACCATAGCCCCAGGTCTGGGGCATGGCTGAATTACATTAGGTGGCCATGTTTAACCCAGTCTAACCTCCTGGAACGTCTGAACGCACCCTTGGAGTTTCATTTCTAGGCCTTGAGGTATCGAGACGGCTACAAAACTGCTGCTCCTAAGGAAAGTTAGTGTTTCATATCCTCTCCGCTGCTGCTGGCAAAGCTTCACAAATTTTGATTCCTTCTGGAAGCGTCCAAATGTAGCAGAGAATGCTCCCCGCCGACCCGGCCCCCCATTTTGGAACAACCCTCTAAAGAAATCATTGCTCTGCTCTTGAACTCTAGGAGAAAAATAAGTTGCCCAGATGCCCAGCTCACACATAAGGGCAATCCAAAAACTGCATTAGCCAGAGGCAAAGTCTTCAACTGGATGGACAGATACCGTATTTACACCTGGGGGGCAGGGTAGGAGGTGGACATGTAATGCAAAGCCCTGACCTGGCATAACTTTGTTCAGTTGGGTGCAGAATTTCCCTGGAAAGGAACAGGGTTAAAACTTGATACTGGTATGAGCTACACTGGATTAGGCAGTGATAATTACTCAAGGCAAACGAGGCTAATACTAGTGGTCCTGTGGCTTGTAGTGGCAAAATGCAAGTACAGGCACCTGGGCAGGTCAGCCAGGGAGAGCTGCATGCTCTTCTGTCTCCAGAACTGATGGCAACATATGCAACCAATGCTAGTGACATCAGGGTATGCTGCAGTATGTCCGTGCCCAATGTGGCACAGTCAGCAGTGCACGTGGATGGGAATCACAACGCCTGGGTCCTCTTCCCGAGGGCTGAGAAATTGCTGCATGATCCTTCAGTCGATATTTTTCAAGTGTTGAGATGGCAACAGGGAAACTGCCTCACAGGCGATGCAGGATACCACGTACTCATGCAGGTCAGATGGGTCTAGTGTAGACGTGTTTATGCCTGCCTCCTGGTGTAAACCAAGGCTGCCCAAGGAAGCAACATGTGAGGAGCACATGGAGAGGACAGAACAGCTGATATGGGGCCATCCACAGGCCACCTCAGGCCCAAGCAAGCCGCTGGGATGGAGAAGATGCCCATATCTCACATCTGGGGCTCCTGCTTTAACGGTCACGTGATGGCAAGGTACAATGATAAGGGGCTGAGGCCCCATGTAGCATCAGCAAGAACAGGGACATTTTTGAGAGGACCTGATGGTGACCCAGGTTCTCGTTCCCACATGTCTCTGCTCACCAGAACTGCATTAGCAGATGGAGGTCCCTCCCCCGGCATATGCTAACGAGGTCTGTACACTCGAGAAAGCATCCGGAACGAGTGGAACATTTGCAGAGATGCTCATCGGGGCTGATGCATCAGAGGCACAAGGGGCTGGGTCTTGGAGATAGCAAGCAGACTCTGCTATGACACAAGAATTGCTTGCTTTTTTGCTACCTCCGTCACTCCCCTCCTGCCCACGGTCTCTCATCATACACCAGATTGCAAGCTCTCTGGACCGGTCTTTCGTGACTTGTTTGTACAGCCCCTGGCACAGAGAGACCCTGGTCTTGCACTGAGGCTCAGACACCACTGCCAAGACAAGAAAAGGCGAGGCCGTTTCACCGAGGGGCAGAAAGAAGGTTTCACGGGTGCTCGTGCACGGTTTGCAGAGAGCTTCTAACTGGTGACACTAGTGAACAAAATGACTGACCGATGAACAAAATGATTCATGCAAGTAGGATGAAAGGAGACTGGTTTGCTACAGGCACCAACTCTAGAGCGCTCATCTTCCACAGCAAGTTGCAGACTTTCCCAGATCGAGCCCGCATGCACAAAGCACCGGCGACGTAGCCCAGCGATTATGGTTTTTAAATCAGAACAGTAAGGCTGATGAGTAAAAATAAACAGTGAGACAGATAAGAAGGGCACAAGATGCTTGCTAATTGCAATTCATTAGTAATCACCAAACTTTGCATTTTAAACAACTTGGTACAAATGTAAGGGGGGGGAGGGGGCAGATTTTCAAAAGCCTCCAAAATAACTGACGTGTGATGGAAAATGTGTTCCTAAGTAGCTGGAGCATTTGGAAACTTTTATCAAATTGACTGCAGTAATTGTGTGCATCTGCATTTTGGTTTTTTATATTAAAAAATAAAAATTGGGTATGGCAGATTGCAAAAGGGAGGACTTCTATTCATTTGAGAGCAACGATATTCTACAAAGACTTCAAGCAGAGCATTTGGGCAGTGTCGCTTGCTGGAGTGCTGACTTGGCTTCAAATATCCTGATGTTTTTTCCTCTTGTGGCTGATTTGGTTTTGCAAATGAGGCAAAGAAAGGAACCTCCCTTCTTGTGGCGCCCTTATTCCTGCACTGAACTCCATACGCCACGCCCAGCCCAGGCCAAAGGCCTGCTCCAGCATTTGAAATACTTTGAAGTGGGATGAACCCTGGAGGAGTTGATGGGGAACGTGAACTTTCCAGGTTGGTCACGTGTGGAGGATTGGAGAATGAAGAAAGAGCTTAAAAAAAAAAAAAACGAATTTAAGAAAAGCAAAAAATCCCCCAAAACCCAAAAAACAAATTTAAAAAAAGGCATTTTAAAGCAGAAAACAGATCATTTTACAAAAGCAGAGAATGTGAGCAAGTCCGCCAACCCAGGAACAAGACAAGGATAAGAGACCTTGCTAGATAAACATGCTGGTTATTTTAACAAGGAAAATAATCTGCTCTCTGAAGGTCTTCAAGGGTTTCACAACCAGCGCTCTGAGCTTGGTAAGATGCCCCTGTAGACAAGAGAGTGAGCAGTCCAAGAGCGCACGGTGAGAGCGTGTTACAGCTTGAAACCAAAACCAGCCATGAACTCTTGGTCCCCGCCTCTGCAAATCGACGAGCGTTTTGCCACGGGCTCCGATGCATTCAGGATTTTGCACCAAGAGCTCCTCCGAGACGCCCATCCTGTTCCAGTCATTAAGCGGATCAAGCTCTCTGCCACGCCGAAGCCCGAAGCGTGAATGCCGGAGACAAAGGGAACAGGCAAAGAGTCTAGACAGAAACTCGGCCCAGCCTTTCTTAAATGAGGCTTGCACAGTCTTTAGAGCAACAGCTGGCTTTTTGGGGAGGGATTTATAGCCATCGCCTGATATAACAGCACTCTGATTCCTGACCGGCGCCTTCTGGATCTCCAGCTACATAAATAATTAAATACTGTTTTAGTTACAGTGGCCATTCAGTGCAATGCAACAACATCACTGCTGCACATAGAGTGCGTGTCCCCGTGCTCTCTCAGTTTGGGACCATTTGGCAGTACCCACCATGTTACAGCAGCACAAATTCCTATTAGGCGTTTGCATTTCTGCAGCTCGGAGGCCCTGTAGGCTGGGACCAGGACCCTGCTGTACCAGATGCTGGACCCATGCAGAATGAAAGCTTGCCTCTGCTTTAAAGACCTCATAATCTAAGGACACAACCTGTATGCTTTGGGGTATTTTTTTGGACCTGCCTTTCAAAAAAAAGCTCACGCATTTCAGGACTAAGCATCGACTTGCAACACTTCCGAGACTGGATCAGGCTCCTGGCTTCCTCCAACACTCAAAAAACCGAAACCAAGAACAACGCTAGCTTTAAAACCAGCCATAAATGCACGTATGGGTTTGGATTCTAGCACCTTTCCCAACTCCCCGAGTCCTTCACAGCTCTCTGTAATGAGAACTGAGAAGCAGCCAAGTTTTCTAATCTTCATTTGAAAAACCCAGCCCCTGTAATCAGCTGATGCCAACGGCATTCACACAGATCGGTTGTTACCGTCTTCTCTTTGATAACCAAAGGGGGTTGCCACAGCTAAAACAAATGGAGAGGGCTTTTACAGACGAACTTTTGAACAATTTGCGTTTAGCTATGTTTCCGAGGCGGCCAAAGAAAAAGCAATCTTTTGCAACTGAACCTGGAACCGCACGCGTGTTTACGCTCCAAAAACACACGCTAGCTTGGGGTGAAACGCTCCAAATTTCGACTGGGAGGAAACTGGGAGGAACTGGGAAACTGTCAAAACTGGGAGGAAAAAAACTAGAAACATTGCCATTCCCCCTCAATCCAACCCCCATGGTTTCCAACCAACTGCAGAGCTGCTGAGCTTGGGATTCAGCCTAATCTGCTCCTCTATCATCAAGCAAACTCTGGCCACTCTTTTGCTGGTGGCTGTGCGGATCAAAGGGGGATTATTTTTGAAAGCTCCCTTAAAAGCCATCTTGCCCTCATTTTGTGCTGTAGACATTGAGCCTAATGACTTGTGCAGCATGCCCTTGATCTTGCAAGCTGTCCCATGCAGGTGGGTCCCTGGGCCTTTGCAGAAGAGCCTATGGCAATCGGGGGATCAGGAACGGACTTGGATGAGTTTTCAGCAAGTGTTTTAGACTCTGCCAGAAACCCCCCAACCTCAAGAAAGCCAAGCACCTCCATAGTCTCTGAAGGTATGAGGCTTCAGGAAGCAACCACTCCTCGCCGTGCGAGCAGTTACTCCCAGCTGATCACCCTTTGTTGCGCTAATCCTGGCTCAGGCTCCTGCTAAATATTTTATACCGATTGCAAGGTGGAGGTACCTGCTTTCTAAACTCCACCATGTCTTTCAGACAGCACCAGGAGAAGGTTTCCATCAAGCCCAGTCTCCCGAAACCCCCAAGCCTCGTCGCCAACCAGTCATAAGAAACTGGTGGGCGCTGCAGGAACGTCACAGACTGGGGAAGGTCACCTGTTTAATGCAGTTAGCATCTCCTGCTCTTGCGTTTCTCTGACAGCATCTTCTCTTGCAACCCCTGGAAGAGCAGACAACAGCCCGTGATCTCATGTGGCAGAAACAAGACCTTGCACCCCTTCCCTTGCACCAACTCTGCTCGTGAACTGGAGGCTACAGGTGTCAGAGCTCACACTCCCCCTCCCAACAACGGCCAAAAAGCCTTCGCTCTCTTTTAGACAGCCCTGGACATGTTCAGGTCCCTTGGAAGAGGCACAATGAGTTCAATGCTATCGATGGCATCCGCTTCCTCCAGGAGCTATTGGGAACAGGCAGCACAAGTCACCCACTGCTCCTCCGTAAGTGCAGCGTCGTGCATCAGCCTCACAGATCAAACGTAAATGAACCAGCCTTCTGGAAGCCATGGGGCAGGCCAAATCATACTAGAGCAAAGCAGCATCAAGAAACCAGGCCGTGTAAAACCACCAAGGCCCAGCCCTCGGCATGCTTAATTTTGGTCTCCAGAGACAACACTGCAAGAACCGACTCCCAGGCATTTCTCCACGGGCTGCAAAAGCCGCTGAAGCTGTGCATCATCCCAAGAGGCCACATCGTCTACAGCTATCGCAATTTTTGGCAGGTGTCTACCAAGTTAGTCCTGCCTTGTGTGTTGCTCTGCTCCCCACTCAAATCTGCTGCTCTGAGCTTCACTCTT